>NW_026040045.1:370000-630000 GCF_023375975.1 Astyanax mexicanus
GGGTTTAACCAAACATTTTTAGTTTTCAGCGTTTAACCAAACATTTTTAGATTTCAACGTTTAACCAAACATTTTTAGATTTCCGTGTTTTTGGCATTTAGCGTTTAGCCACCATTTTAACTTTTTAACGTTATTAGCGTTCTTTTCCAAGCCAACTTAAAGTTCGTTCACGAACTTTACCTTTTCTAGTTATTATTATTATTATTCCGCGCTTTTTTTGTTGTACGCATCTCCTCCTACAGCTTTTGACGTAGAATCACGAAATTTTACAGTATCGTAGTACCTATAGCGGTTCAGGTTGCTTGTGCTTTTTGAAGCGATATATCGTACGGTTTTCGTAAAAACTTCGTAAACGTACGCATTTTTTTCCCATAGGAATGAATGGGGCCAAATTTTAAACGTCCGTAACTGCCACAATTTTTGAGATACGAACACCAAATTCGGCGAGCTTATAGATCTTATCGAGATCTTTAAATTAATAGCAGGTTGCAAAGTGATACGACGTACGGTTTTCGTACAATTGTCGTACGAAGTTTTCCCATAGAAATGAATGGGGGGCCCAGAGTTCCATCTCACACACGAGCAGCTCTGCGCACGGAACCCCTTCTCTCCCCTGCTCCTCCAGTACTGTGAGTGTATGGAGGAGCTGCTGTATGGAGCAGCTATCAGTCAAAAGTTTGGACACCCCGGCACCCCAGCCAGGGTTTAGCAACCACCTATTAACTGCTTAGCAACCACCTTAGCAACCACCTGGAAAACGTTAGCAACTGCCTAGCAACCACTTAGCAACCACTTTAGAAATGATGGCAACTGCCTAGCAACACCTTAGCAACCACCTGGAATACGTTAGCAACTGCCTAGCAACCACTTAGCAACCACCTGGAAAACGTTAGCAACTGCCTAGCAACCACTGAGCAACCACCTGGAAAACGTTAGCAACTGCCTAGCAACCACTTAGCAACTGCCTAGCAACCACCTGGAATACGTTAGCAACTGCCTAGCAACCACTTAGCAACCACCTGGAAAACGTTAGCAACTGCCTAGCAACAACTTAGCAACTGCCTAGCAACCACCTGGAAAACGTTAGCAACTGCCTAGCAACCACTTAGCAACCACCTGGAAAACGTTAGCAACTGCCTAGCAACCACTTAGCAACTGCCTAGCAACCACTTGGAAAACGTTAGCAACTGCCTAGCAACCACTTAGCAACTGCCTAGCAACAACCTGGAATACGTTAGCAACTGCCTAGCAACCACTTAGCAACAACCTGGAAAACGTTAGCAACTGCCTAGCAACCACTTAGCAACTGCCTAGCAACCACTTGGAAAACGTTAGCAACTGCCTAGCAACCACTTAGCAACTGCCTAGCAACCACCTGGAATAGGTTAGCAACTGCCTAGCAACCACTTAGCAACTGCCTAGCAACCACCTGGAATAGGTTAGCAACTGCCTAGCAACCACTTAGCAACCACCTGGAAAACGTTAGCAACTGCCTAGCAACCACTGAGCAACCACCTGGAAAACGTTAGCAACTGCCTAGCAACCACTTAGCAACTGCCTAGCAACCACCTGGAATACGTTAGCAACTGCCTAGCAACCACTTAGCAACCACCTGGAAAACGTTAGCAACTGCCTAGCAACAACTTAGCAACTGCCTAGCAACCACCTGGAAAACGTTAGCAACTGCCTAGCAACCACTTAGCAACCACCTGGAAAACGTTAGCAACTGCCTAGCAACCACTTAGCAACTGCCTAGCAACCACTTGGAAAACGTTAGCAACTGCCTAGCAACCACTTAGCAACTGCCTAGCAACCACCTGGAAAACGTTAGCAACTGCCTAGCAACCACTTAGCAACCACCTGGAAAACGTTAGCAACTGCCTAGCAACCACTTAGCAGCTGCCTAGCAACCACCTGGAATATGTTAGCAACTACCTAGCAACCACTTAGCAACCACCTGGAAAATGTTAGCAACTGCCTAGCAACCACTTAGCAACTGCCTAGCAACCACTTGGAAAACGTTAGCAACTGCCTAGCAACCACTTAGCAACTGCCTAGCAACCACCTGGAAAACGTTAGCAACTGCCTAGCAACCACTTAGCAACCACCTGGAAAACGTTAGCAACTGCCTACCAACTGCCTAGCAACCACCTGGAATATGTTAGTAACTGCCTAGCAACCACTTAGCAACCACCTGGAAAACGTTAGCAACTGCCTAGCAACCACTAAGCAACTGCCTAGCAACCACTTGGAAAATGTTAGCAACTGCCTAGCAACCACTTAGCAACTGCCTAGCAACCACCTGGAATATGTTAGCAACTGCCTAGCAACCACTTAGCAACCACCTGGAAAACATTAGCAACTGCCTAGGAACCACTTAGCAACCACCTGGAAAACGTTAGCAACTGCCTAGCAACCACTTAGCAACTGCCTAGCAACCACTTGGAAAACGTTAGCAACTGCCTAGCAACTACTTAGCAACTGCCTAGCAACCACCTGGAATACGTTAGCAACTGCCTAGCAACCACTTAGCAACCACCTGGAAAACATTAGCAACTGCCTAGCAACCAGTTAGCAACAGCTTAGCAACCACCTGGAAAACATTAGCAACTGCCTAGCAACAGCTTAGCAACCTTTTCAGAAATGATAGCAACTTCCTAGCAACACATTAGCAATCAAAAGTTTAACCAAAAGTTTTACGATTTCAGCATTTAAACAAGCGTTTTTAGATTTCAGCGTTTAACCAAACGTTTTTAGATTTCAGCGTTTAACCAAAAGTTTTTAGATTTCAGCGTTTAATCAAACGTTTTTAGATTCCAGCGTTTAACCAAATGTATTTAGATTTCAGCGTTTAACCAAACGTTTTTAGATTTCAGCGTTTAACCAAATGTTTTTAGATTTCAGCGTTTAACCAAATGTTTTTAGATTTCAGCGTTTAACCAAATGTTTTTAGATTTCAGCGTTTTTAGCATTTAGCGTTTAGCCAAAAGTTAACAGCATGTCAATGACTCTTCACACTCTTCAGACGGAAAAAGCTTAGCAACTATTTTAACTTTTTAACGTTATTAGCGTTCTTTTCCAAGCCAACTTAAAGTTCGTTCACGAACTTTACCTTTTCTAGTTATTATTATTATTATTATTATTCTTACGCCTTTTTTTCTGTACGCTACTCCTCCTAGAGCTTTCAACGTAGAATCACGAAACTTTCACGGATCGTAGGACCTATGCCAACTTAGCGTGCTTGTGCTTTTTGGAGCGATTTATCGTACGGTTTTCGTAAAAACTTCGTAAACGTACGCATTTTTTCCCCATAGGAATGAATGGGGGAGAATTTTGAACGTCCGTGACGGTCACAATTTTTGAGATACGGAGACCAAATTCGGCGAGCTAATAGATCTTATCAAGATCTTTAAATTAATAACAGATTGCGAAGCGATACGACGTACGGTTTTCGTACAATTGTCGTACGAAGTTTTCCCATAGAAATGAATGGGGGGCCCAGAGTTCCATCTCACAGACGAGCAGCTCTGCGCACGGAACCCCTTCTCTCCCCTGCTCCTCCAGTACTGTGAGTGTAAGGAGGAGCTGCTGTATGGAGCAGCTATCAGTCAAAAGTTTGGACACCCCGGGCACCTCAGCCAGCGCTTTGCAACCACCTATTAACTGTTTAGCAACCACTCTCTCTTTCTCACTCTCTCTCTACTTCTCTCACTCTCTCTTTCTCACTCTCTCTCTACTTCTCTCACTCTCTCTTTCTCACTCTCTCTACTTTTCACTCTCTTTTGCTCTCTACTTCTCTATTTCTCACTCTCTCTTTCTCACTCTCTCTCTACGTCTCTATTTCTCACTCTCTCTTTTGCTCTATACTTATCTACTTCTCACTCTCTCTTTTGCTCTCTACTTCTCTACTTCTCACTCTCTCTTTTGCTCTCTGCTTCTCTATTTCTCACTCTCTTTTGCTCTCTACTTCTCACACTCTCTTTTGCTCTCTACTTCTCTATTTCTCACTCTCTTTTGCTTTCTACTTCTCTATTTCTCACTCTCTCTTTTGCTCTCTACTTCTCGCTCTCTCTTTTGCTCTCTACTTCTCACTCTCTCTTTTGCTCTCTACTTCTCTATTTCTCACTCTCTCTTTCTCACTCTCTCTCTACGTCTCTATTTCTCACTCTTTCTTTCTCACTCTCTCTACGTCTCTATTTCTCACACTCTCTTTCTCACTCTCTCTACTTCTCTATTTCTCACTCTCTCTTTTGCTCTTTACATTTCTTTATTTCTCACTCTCTCTTTCTCTCTTTCTCACTCTCTCTCTACTTCTCTATTTCTCACTCTCTTTTGCTCTCTGCTTCTCTATTTCTCACTCTCTTTCTCACTCTACTTCTGAATTTCTCACTCTCTTTCTCATTCTCTCTCTACGTCTCTATTTCTCACTCTCTCTTTTACTCTCTACTTCTCTATTTCTCACTCTTTCTTTCTCTCTTTCTCACTCTCTCTCTACGTCTCAATTTCTCTTTCTCGCTACTTTTCTATTTCTCTATTCTCTACTCTTTCTTTATTTCTCGCTCTTCTCTCTACTTCTCTTTCACTCTACTTTTCTATGTCTTGCTTTCTCTTTCTATCTATCTCTCTACTACTTCCTCTTTCTTTCTCTACTTCTTTATTTCTCGATGTCCCTTTTTCTCTAATTCTCTTTTTCTCGCTCAATATTTCTCTCAACTTTTTTTCTCACATTCTCGCGTGTTCTTTCTCTTTTTCTCGCGATTTTCTCCCTACTTCTTTATTTCTTGCTCTCCCTTTTTCTGTACTTCTACATTTAACACTCTCTCTTTTTCTCTACTTCAACCATTTTAGAAATGATAGCAACAACCTAGCAACCAGTTATCAACACCTTAGCAACCACCTGGTAAACATTAGCAACTGCCTAGCAACCACTTTAGAAATGATGACAACCGCTCAGCAACCATCTGGAATATGTTAGCAACTGCCTAGCAACCAGTTAGCAACACCTTAGCAACCACCTGGAAAATGTTAGCAACTGCCTAGAAACCACTTAGCAACCACTTTAGAAATGATCACAACTGCCTAGCAACCACTTAGCAACCATGTGGAATACGTTAGCAACTGCCTAGCAACCAGTTAGCAACACCTTAGCAACCACCTGGAAAACATTAGCAAGTGCCTAGCAACCACTTAGCAACCATGTGGAATACGTTAGCAACTGCCTAGTAACCATTTAGCAACCACCTCGGATACCATAGCAACACCTTGGCAACCGCCTAGCAACCACCTAGCAACACCTTAGCAACCACCCCGGATACCATAGCAACACCTTAGCAACCACCTAGCAACACCTTAGCAACCACCCCAGATACCATAGCAACACCTTAGCAACCATCTAGCAACACCTTAGCAACCACCTAGCAACACCTTAGCAACCAACCCAGATACCATAGCAACCGCCTAGCAACACCTTAGCAAGCACCCCGGATACCATGGCAACACTTTAGCAACCACCTAGCAACACCTTAGCAACCACCTAACAACCACCTAGCAACACCTTAGCAACCACCCTGGATACCATAGCAACCGCTTAGCAACCGCCTAGCAACACCCTAGCAACCACCTAGCAACACCTTGGCAACCACCCTGGATACCATAGCAACACCTTAGCAACCATCTAGCAACACCTTAGCAACCACTTAGCAACACCTTAGCAACCACCCCAGATACCATAGCAACACCTTAGCAACCACCTAGCAACACCTTAGGAACCACCCCAGACACCATAGCAACACCTTAGCAACCGCCTAGCAACACCTTAGCAACCACCTTGCAACCACCTAGCAGCACCTTAGCAACCACCCCGGATACCATAGCAATACCTTAGCAACCGCCTAGCAACACCTTAGCAACCACCCTGGATACCATAGCAACACCTTAGCAACCGCCTAGCAACACATTAGCAACCACCTAGCAACCACCCGGATACCATAGCAACACCTTAGCAACCACCACAGATACCATAGCAACACCTTAGCAACCACCTAGCAACACCTTAGCAACCACCTAGCAACACCTTAGCAACCACCCCAGATACCATAGCAACACCTTAGCAACCACCTAGCAACACCTTAGCAACCACCCCGGATACCATAGCAACACCTTAGCAACCACCTAGCAACATCTTAGCAACCACCCCGGATACCATAACAACACCTTAGCAACCGCCTAGCAACCACCTAGCAACACCTTAGCAACCACCCCAGATACCATAGCAACACCTTAGCAACCATCTAGCAACACCTTAGCAACCACCCCAGATACCATATCAACACCCTAGCAACCACCTAGCAACACCTTAGCAACACCTTGGCAACACCCCAGATACCATAGCAACACCTTAGCAACCACCTAGCAACCACCTAGCAACACCTTACCAACCACCCTGGATACCATAGCAACACCTTAGCAACCACCTAGCAACACCTTAGCAACCAACCCGGATACCATATCAACACCTTAGCAACCACTTGGAAACCATGTGGAATACATTAGCAATTGCCTAGCAACCAGTTATCAACAGCTTAGCAACCACCTGGAATATGTAAGAATCTGCTTAGCAACCAATTAGCAAACACTGAGCAACGATGTGGAATACATTAGCAACTGCCTAGTAACTACCTAGCAACCACTTAGCAACACTTTACTTTATATAGGTATATATAAAGTAAAGTGTTTATATTACTTTATAAGACAATTATTAGCTTTTCACCATGTTAGCCAAAACTTTTTGGACTTTAACTTTTAGCTGAAAGTCAACAGCAAAGCAACCACTCTTCACACGCTTTAGACAGAAATATCTTAGCAACCATTTTAACTTTTTCAACGTTATTAACGTACTTTTCCAAGCCAACTTAAAGTTCGTTATCGAACTTTCCTTTTCTAGTTATTATTATTATTCTTACGCCTTTTTTTCTGTACGCTACTCCTCCTAGAGCTTTTATCGTAGAATCACGAAACTTTCACGGATCGTAGGACCTATAGTGAATTACGTTGCTTGTGCTTTTTGGAGCGATTTATCGTACGGTTTTCGTAAAAACTTCGTAAACGTACGCATTTTTTCCCCATAGGAATGAATGGGGGAGAATTTTGAACGTCCGTGACGGTCACAATTTTTGAGATACGGAGACCAAATTCGGCGAGCTAATAGATCTTATCAAGATCTTTAAATTAATAGTAGGTTGCGAAGCGATACGACGTACGGTTTTCGTACAATTGTCGTACGAAGTTTTCCCATAGAAATGAATGGGGGGCCCAGAGTTCCATCTCACACACGAGCAGCTCTGCGCACGGAACCCCTTCTCTCCCCTGCTCCTCCAGTACTGTGAGTGTATGGAGGAGCTGCTGTATGGAGCAGCTATCAGTCAAAAGTTTGGACACCCCGGGCACCCCAGCCAGCGCTTTGCAACCACCTATTAACTGCTTAGCAACCACTCTCTCTTTCTCACTCTCTCTCTACTTCTCTCACTCTCTCTTTCTCACTCTCTCTCTACTTCTCTCACTCTCTCTTTCTCACTCTCTCTCTACTTTTCACTCTATCTTTTGCTCTCTACTTCTCTGTTTCTCACTCTCTCTTTTGCTCTCTACTTATCTACTTCTCGCTCTCTCTTTTGCTCTCTACTTCTCACTCTCTCTTTTGCTCTCTACTTCTCTATTTCTCACTCTCTCTTTCTCACTCTCTCTCTATGTCTCTATTTCTCACTCTCTTTTGCTCTCTACTTCTCTATTTCTCACTCTCTTTTGCTCTCTACTTCTCTATTTCTCACTCTTTCTTTCTCACTCTCTCTCTACGTCTCTATTTCTCACACTCTCTTTCTCACTCTCTCTACTTCTCTATTTCTCACTCTCTTTTGCTCTCTACTTCTCTATTTCTCACTCTCTCTACGTCTCTATTTCTCACTCTCTCTTTTGCTCTCTACTTCTCTATTTCTCACTCTCTTTTGCTCTCTACTTATCTCTTTCTCACGCTCTATGTCTCTATATCTTTTTCTCTCTACTTCTCTATTTCTCACTCTCTCTTTTGCTCTTTACATTTCTTTATTTCTCACTCTCTCTTTCTCACTCTCTCTACTTCTCTATTTCTCACTCTCTTTTGCTCTCTACTTCTCTATTTCTCACTCTCTTTCTCACTCTACTTCTGAATTTCTCACTCTCTTTCTCACTCTCTCTCTACGTCTCTATTTCTCACTCTCTCTTTTACTCTCTACTTCTCTATTTCTCACTCTTTCTTTCTCTCTTTCTCACTCTCTCTCTCTACGTCTCAATTTCTCTTTCTCGCTACTTTTCTATTTCTCTATTCTCTCTTACTCTTTCTTTATTTCTCGCTCTTCTCTCTACTTCTCTTTCACTCTACTTTTCTATGTCTTGCTTTCTCTTTCTTTTTATGTCTGGAATATGTTAGCAACTGCCTAGCAACCAGTTAGCAACACCTTAGCAACCACCTGGAAAATGTTAGCAACTGCCTAGCAACCACTTAGCAACCATGTGGAATATGTTAGCAACTGCCTAGCAACCAGTTAGCAACACCTTAGCAACCACCTGGAAAACGTTAACAACTGCCTAGCAACTGCTTAGCAACCACTTCAGAAATATTAGCAACTGCCTAGCAACCAGTTAGATACACCTTAGCAACCACCTGGAAAACATTAGCAAGTGCCTAGCAACCACTTAGCAACCATGTGGAATACGTTAGGAACTGCCTAGTAACCATTTAGCAACCACCTCGGATACCATAGCAACACCTTAGCAACCGCCTAGCAACCACCTAGCAACACCTTAGCAACCACCCAGGATAACATAGCAACACCTTAGCAACCACCTAGCAACCACCTAGCAACACCTTAGCAACCACCCCGGATACCATAGCAACACCTTAGCAACCATCTAGCAACACCTTAGCAACCACCTAGCAACCACCTAGCAACACCTTAGCAACCACCTAGCAACACCTTAGCAACCAACCCAGATACCATAGCAACCGCCTAGCAACACCTTAGCAACCACCCTGGATACCATAGCAACACCTTAGCAACCGCCTAGCAACACGTTAGCAACCACCTAGCAACCACCCGGATACCATAGCAACACCTTAGCAACCACCTGGCAACACCTTAGCAACCGCCTAGCAACACCTTAGCAACCGCCTAGCAACACCTTAGCAACCACCCCAGATACCATAGCAACACCTTAGCAACCACCTAGCAACACCTTAGCAACCACCTAGCAACACCTTAGCAACCACCCCGGATACCATAGCAACACCTTAGCAACCACCTAGCAACATCTTAGCAACCACCCCGGATGCCATAACAACACCTTAGCAACCGCCTAGCAACCACCTAGCAACACCTTAGCAACCACCCAGGATACCATAACAACACCTTAGCAACCACCTAGCAACACCTTAGCAACCACCCCGGATACCATAGCAACACCTTAGCAACCATCTAGCAACACCTTAGCAACCACCCCAGATACCATAGCAACACCCTAGCAACCACCTAGCAACACCTTAGCAACCACCCCAGATACCATAGCAACACCTTAGCAACCGCATAGCAACACCTTAGCAACCACCTAGCAACCACCTAGCAACACCTTAGCAACCACCCCGGATACCATAGCAACCGCCTAGCAACCGCCTAGCAACACCCTAGCAACCACCTAGCAACACCTTGGCAACACCCCGGATACCATAGCAACACCTTAGCAACCACCTAGCAACACCTTACCAACCACCCTGGATACCATAGCAACACCTTAGCAACCACCTAGCAACACCTTAGCAACCAACCCGGATACCGTATCAACACCTTAGCAACCACTTGGAAACCATGTGGAATATGTTAGCAACTGCATAGCAACCACTTAGCAACCACCTGGAAAATATTAGAAACTGCCTAGCAACCACTTAACAACCATGTGGAATACATTAGCAATTGCCTAGCAACCAGTTAGCAACAGCTTAGCAACCACCTGGAATATGTAAGAATCTGCTTAGCAACCAATTAGCAAACACTAAGCAACGATGTGGAATACATTAGCAACTGCCTAGTAACTACCTAGCAACCACTTAGCAACACTTTACTTTATATAGGTATATATAAAGTAAAGTGTTTATATTACTTTATAAGACAATTATTAGCTTTTCACCATGTTAGCCAAAACTTTTTAGACTTTAACATTTAGCTGAAAGTCAACAGCAAAGCAACCACTCTTCACACGCTTTAGACAGAAATATCTTAGCAACCATTTTAACTTTTTCAACGTTATTAACGTACTTTTCCAAGCCAACTTAAAGTTCGTTATCGAACTTTCCTTTTCTAGTTATTATTATTATTATTATTATTCTTACGCCTTTTTTTCTGTACGCTACTCCTCCTAGAGCTTTCAACGTAGAATCACGAAACTTTCACGGATCGTAGGACCTATGCTAACTTAGCGTGCTTGTGCTTTTTGGAGCGATTTATCGTACGGTTTTCGTAAAAACTTCGTAAACGTACGCATTTTTTCCCCATAGGAATGAATGGGGCGAAATTTTAAACGTCCGTAACCGCCACAATTTTTGAGATACGAAGACCAAATTTGGCGAGCTTATAGATCTTACCGAGATCTTTAAATTAATAGCAGGTTGCGAAGCGATACGACGTACGGTTTTTGTACAATTTTCGTACGAAGTTTTCCCATAGAAATGAATGGGGGGCCCAGAGTTCCATCTCGCACACGAGCAGCTCTGCGCACGGAACCCCTTCTCTCCCCTGCTCCTCCAGTACTGTGAGTGTATGGAGGAGCTGCTGTATGGAGCAGCTATCAGTCAAAAGTTTGGACACCCCGGCACCCCAGCCAGGGTTTAGCAACCACCTATTAACTGCTTAGCAACCACTCTCTCTTTCTCACTCTCTCTTTCGCTCTCTACTTCTCTAATTCTCACTCTCTTTCCCACTCTCTCTCTATTTCTATATTTCTCACTCTTTCTTTTGCTCTCTACTTCTCTACTTCTCACTCTCTCTTTTGCTCTCAACTTCTCTATTTCTCACTCTCTTTTGCTCTCTACTCCTCTATTTCTCACTCTCTTTCTCACTCTCTCTCTACGTCTCTATTTCTCACTCTATTTCTCACTCTCTCTCTACTTCTCTATCTCACTCTCTCTTTCTCACTCTCTCTACGTCTCTATTTCTCACTCTCTCTCTACTTCTCTATCTCACTCTCTCTTTCTCACTCTCTCTCTACTTCTCTAATTCTCACTCTATCTTTCCCACTCTCTCTCTACTTCTCTATTTCTCACTCTTTCTTTTGCTCTCTACTTCTCTACTTCTCACTCTCTCGTTTGCTCTCTACTTCTCTGTCTCACTCTCTCTTTTGCTCTCTACTTCTCACTCTCTCTTTTGCTCTCTACTTCTCTATTTCTCACTCTCTCTCTACGTCTCTATTTCTCACTCTCTCTCTACTTCTCTATTTCTCACTCTCTCTTTCTCACTCTTTTCTACGTCTCTATTTCTCACTCTCTCTACTTCTCTATTTCTCACTCTTTCTCACTCTCTCTCTCTACGTCTCTATTTCTCACTCTCTCTCTACGTCTCTATTTCTCACTCTCTCTCTCTACTTCTATATTTCTCACTCTCTCTTTCTCACTCTCTCTACTTTTCTATGTCTCTTTCTTTCTACTTTTCTATTTCTCTATTTCTCTCTTACTCTCTCTTTATTTCTCGCTCTTCTCTCTACTTCTCTTTCACTCTACTTTTCTGTCTTGCTTTCTCTTTCTATCTATCTCTCTACTACATCCTTTTTCTTTCTCTACTTCTTTATTTCTCGATCTCTCTTTTTCCCTAATTCTCTTTCTCTCGCTCAATATTTCTCTCTACTTGTCACTCTTTTTCTCACATTCTCGGGTGTTCTTTCTCTACTTCTCACGCTGATTTTCTCTCTACTTCTCTATTTCAGGCTCTCCCTTTTTCTGTACTTCTACATTTAACACTCTTTCTTTTTATCTACTACTGCCTAGGAACCAGTTAGATACACCTTAGCAACCACCTGGAAAACATTAGCAACTGCCTAGCAACCACTTAGCAACCATGTGTAATACGTTAGCAACTGCCTAGCAACCAGATAGCAACACCTTAGCAACCACCTGGAAAACGTTAGCAACTGCCTAGCAACTGCTTAGCAACCACTTTAGAAATGGTAGCAACTGCCTAGCGACCAGTTAGATACACCTAGCAACACCTTAGCAACCACCCCAGATACCATAGCAACATCTTAGCAACCACCTAGCAACACCTTAGCAACCACCCTAGACACCATAGCAACACCTTAGCAACCGCCTAGCAACACCTTAGCAACCACCTTGCAACCACCTTGCAACCATCTAGCAACACCTTAGCAACCACCCCGGATACCATAGCAACACCTTAGCAACCACCTTGCAACACCTTAGCAACCACCTAGCAACACCTTAGCAACCACCCTGGATACCATAGCAACACCTTAGCAACCACCTAGCAACACCTTAGCAACCACCTAGCAACACCCTAGCAACCACCTAGCAACCACCTAGCAACACCTTAGCAACCACCCTGGATACCATAGCAACACCTTAGCAACCACCTTAGCAACCACCTAGAAACACCTTAGCAACCACCCAGGATACCATAGCAACACCTTAGCAACCACCTAGCAACACCTTAGCAACCACCTAGAAACACCTTAGCAACCACCCAGGATACCATAGCAACACCTTAGCAACTGCCTAGCAACCACCTAGCAACACCTTAGCAACCACCCAGGATACCATAGCAACACCTTAGCAACCACCTAGCAACACCTTAGCAACCACCCCGGATACCATAGCAACACCATAGCAACCACCTAGCAACACCTTAGCAACCACCTAGCAACACCTTAGCAACCACCCTGGATACCATAGCAACACCTTAGCAACCACCTAGCAACACCTTAGCAACCAACCCGGATACCATAGCAACACCTTAGCAACCACCTAGCAACCCTCTAGCAACCACCTAGCAACACCTTAGCAACCAACCCGGATACCATAGCAACACCTTAGCAACCACCCCGGATCCCATAGCAACACCTTAGCAACCACCTAGCAACACCTTAGCAACCACCTAGCAACACCTTAGCAACCACCCTGGATACCATAGCAACACCTTAGCAACCACCACAGATACCATAGCAACACCTTAGCAACCACCTAGCAACACCTTAGCAACCACCCCGGATACCATAGCAACACCTTAGCAACCACCTAGCAACATCTTAGCAACCACCCCGGATACCATAACAACACCTTAGCAACCGCCTAGCAACCACCTAGCAACACCTTAGCAACCACCCAGGATACCATAACAACACCTTAGCAACCTCCTAGCAACACCTTAGCAACCACCCCAGATACCATAGCAACACCTTAGCAACCATCTAGCAACACCTTAGCAACCACCCCAGATACCATATCAACACCCTAGCAACCACCTAGCAACACCTTAGCAACACCTTGGCAACACCCCAGATACCATAGCAACACCTTAGCAACCACCTAGCAACCACCTAGCAACACCTTACCAACCACCCTGGATACCATAGCAACACCTTAGCAACCACCTAGCAACACCTTAGCAACCAACCCGGATACCATATCAACACTTTAGCAACCACTTGGAAACCATGTGGAATACATTAGCAATTGCCTAGCAACCAGTTAGCAACAGCTTAGCAACCACCTGGAATATGTAAGAATCTGCTTAGCAACCAATTAGCAAACACTGAGCAACGATGTGGAATACATTAGCAACTGCCTAGTAACTACCTAGCAACCACTTAGCAACACTTTACTTTATATAGGTATATATAAAGTAAAGTGTTTATATTACTTTATAAGACAATTATTAGCTTTTCACCATGTTAGCCAAAACTTTTTGGACTTTAACATTTAGCTGAAAGTCAACAGCAAAGCAACCACTCTTCACACACTTTAGACAGAAATATCTTAGCAACCATTTTAACTTTTTCAACGTTATTAACGTACTTTTCCAAGCCAACTTAAAGTTCGTTATCGAACTTTCCTTTTTATTATTATTATTCTCTTCGCAAAATTTAATCACTATCTCCTCCTAGGGCTTTTAACGTAGAAACTCGAAACTTTACAGGATCGTCGGACCTATGCCCGATTAGGTTGCTTGTGCTTTTTGAAGCGATATATCGTACGGTTTTCGTAAAAACTTCGTAAACGTACGCTTTTTTTTCCCATAGGAATGAATGGGGGAGAATTTTGAACGGCCGTGAACGTCACAATTTTTGAGATACGAAGACGTAATTCAGCTGGTCTATAAAACTTTCCGAAAATATGCTTTACAAAATGATGCGACGTACGGTTTCCGTACAATTGTCGTACGAAGTTTTCTCATAGAAATGAATGGGGGGCCCAGAGTTCCATCTCGCACACGAGCAGCTCTGCGCACGGAACCCCTTCTCTCCCCTGCTCCTCTAGTACTGTGAGTGTATGGAGGAGCTGCTGTATGGAGCAGCTATCAGTCAAAAGTTTGGACACCCCGGCACCCCAGCCAAGGCTTAGCAACCACCTATTAACTGCTTAGCAACCACCTTAGCAACCACCTGGAAAACGTTAGCAACTGCCTAGCAACCACTTAGCAACCACCTGGAAAACGTTAGCAACTGCCTAGCAACCACTTAGCAACTGCCTAGCAACCACTTGGAAAACGTTAGCAACTGCCTAGCAACCACTTTGCAACTGCCTAGCAACCACCTGGAAAACGTTAGCAACTGCCTAGCAACCACTTAGCAACCACCTGGAAAACGTTAGCAACTGCCTAGCAACCACTTAGCAGCTGCCTAGCAACCACCTGGAATATGTTAGCAACTACCTAGCAACCACTTAGCAACCACCTGGAAAATGTTAGCAACTGCCTAGCAACCACTTAGCAACTGCCTAGCAACCACTTGGAAAACGTTAGCAACTGCCTAGCAACCACTTAGCAACCACTTTAGAAATGATAGCAACTGCCTAGCAACCACTTAGCAACCACATGGAAAACGTTAGCAACTGCCTAGCAACCACTTTAGAAATGATAGCAACTGCCTAGCAACCACTTAGCAACACCTTAACAACCACTAGGAAAACGTTAGCAACTGCCTAGCAACCACTTAGCAACCACTTTAGAAATGATAGCAACTGCCTAGCAACCACTTAGCAACCACATGGAAAACGTTAGCAACTGCCTAGCAACCACTTAGCAACCACTTTAGAAACGATAGCAACTGCCTAGCAACCACTTAGCAACACCTTAGCAACCACCTGGAAAACGTTAGCAACTGCCTAGCAACCACTTAGCAACACCTTAGCAACCACCTGGAAAACGTTAGCAACTGCCTAGCAACCACTTAGCAACCACTTTAGAAATGATAGCAACTGCCTAGCAACCACTTACCAACACCTTAGCAACCATTAGGAAAACGTTAGCAACTGCCTAGCAACCACTTAGCAACCACTTTAGAAATGATAGCAACTGCCTAGCAACCACCTAGCAACACCTTAGCAACCACCCCAGATACCATAGCAACACCTTAGCAACCACCTAGCAACACCTTAGCAACCACCTAGCAACCACCTAGCAACACCTTAGCAACCACCCCGGTTACCATAGCAACACCTTAGCAACCACCTAGCAATACCTTAGCAACCACCTAGCAACCACTTAGCAACCACCTAGCAACCACCTAGCAACACCTTAGCAACCACCCCAGATACAATAGCAACACCTTAGCAACCACCTAGCAACACCTTAGCAACCACCTAGCAACCACCTAGCAACACCTTAGCAACCACTAGGAAAACGTTAGAAATTGCCTAGCAACCACTTTAGAAATTATAGCAACTGCCTAGCAACCACTTAACATCATCTTAGCAACCACCTGGAAAATGTTAACAACTGCCTAGCAACCATTTAGCAAACATTTGGAATATGTTAACAACTGCCTAGCAACTGCTTAGCAACCACTTTAGAAACGATAGCAATGGCCTAGCAACCACTTAGCAACCAGTTTAGAAACGATAGCAACTGCCTAGCAACCACTTAGCAACCATGTGGAATATGTTAGCAACTGCCTAGCAACTGCTTAGCAACCACTTTAGAAACGATAGCAACGGCCTAGCAACCACTTAGCAACCACTTTAGAGACGATAGCAACTGCCTAGCAATCACTTAGCAACACCTTAGCAACCACTAGGAAAACATTAGCAACTGCCTAGCAACCACTTAGCAACCACTTTAGTAATGATAGCAACTGCCTAGCAACCACTTAGCAACACCTTAGCAACCACTAGGAAAATGTTAGCAACTGCCTAGCAACCACTTTAGAAATTATAGCAACTGCCTAGCAACCACTTAACAACATCTTAGCAACCACCTGGAAAATGTTAACAACTGCCTAGCAACCACTAATCAACCATGTGGAATATGTTAGCAACTGCCTAGCAACTGCTTAGCAACCACTTTAGAAACGATAGCAACGGCCTAGCAACCACTTAGCAACCAGTTTAGAAACGATAGCAACTGCCTAGCAACCACTTAGCAACCATGTGGAATATGTTAGCAACTGCCTAGCAACTGCTTAGCAACCACTTTAGAAATGATAGCAACGGCCTAGCAACCACTTAGCAACCACTTTAGAGACGATAGCAACTGCCTAGCAATCAATTAGCAACACCTTAGCAACCACTAGGAAAACATTAGCAACTGCCTAGCAACCACTTAGCAACCACTTTAGTAATGATAGCAACTGCCTAGCAACCACTTAGCAACACCTTAGCAACCACTAGGAAAACGTTAGCAGCTGCCTAGCAAGCACTTTAGAAATCATAGCAACTGCCTAGCAACCACTTAACAACATCTTAGCAACCACTTGGAAAATGTTAGCAACTGCCTAGCAACCACTTAGCAACCATGTGGAATATGTTAGCAACTGCCTAGCAACTGCTTAGCAACCACTTTAGAAATGATAGCAACTGCCTAGGAACCAGTTAGCTACACTTTAGCCACCACTTGGAAAACGTTAGCAACTGCTTAGCAACCACCTAGCAACCACTTAGCAACCATGTGGAATACATTAGCAACTGCCTAGCAAACGCTTAGCAACCACTTTAGAAATGATCATAACTGCCTAGCAACCACTTAGCAACCATTTTAACTTTTCAACGTTATTAGCGTTCTTTTCCAAGCCAACTTAAAGTTCGTTCACGAACTTTGCCTTTTCTAGTTATTATTAGTGTGATTGCAGTAATGCAATCACAGTATTGTTCTTCTTAAGTCTTATTCTTCTTCTTCTTCTTCTTCTTCTTCTTCTTCTTATTAGTGTGATTGCAGTAATGCAATCACAGTATTGATCTTCTTAAGTCTTATTCTTCTTCTTCTTCTTCTTCTTATTATTATTATTATTATTCCACCTGTTTTTTGTCCGGTTAACTAGTGCCGCAGTTTTCGAAATATCGACTTCGTTCAAAAGAGAAAACGTGCGTCCATATCGGGAATGGTGGGCTTGTATACAGCTTTCCGATCGGACTTACGTTTTTCGTAAAAACTTCGTAAGTACGCGTTTTTTTGCCCATTGAAAATGAATGGGCAGAACTTTGCACGCCCGTGGACGTCGCAATTTTTGAAATACGAAGATGAAACCAATTGAGGACCTGTAGAACTTATTGAGCTCTTTCCGAAAATATGCGTTACGAAAAGTTACGACGTACGGATTTCGTACGATTGTCGTACGAAGTGGCCCCATTGGAATGAATGGGGCAAATCGGAGGACGGCAGCTAGATCGAAGGACAGGTAGCTAGAACTCCAGTACTGTGTGTAATGGAGCAGCTATGGGATTAGGTCAAAAGTTTGGACACCCCGGCCCCCCAGCACTGTGTGTAATGGAGCCACGGGTCAAAAGTTTGGACACCCCGGCCCCCAAGCACTGTGTGTAATGGAGCCTCGGGTCAAAAGTTTGGACACCCCAGAGCCCCAGTACTGTGTGTAATGGAGCCACGGGTCAAAAGTTTGGACACCCCTGAGCCCCAGTACTGTGTGTAATGGAGCCACGGGTCAAAAGTTTGGACACCCCAGAGCCCCAGTACTGTGTGTAATGGAGCCATGGGTCAAAAGTTTGGACACCCCAGAGCCCCAGTACTGTGTGTAATGGAGCCACGGGTCAAAAGTTTGGACACCCCAGAGCCCCAGTACTGTGTGTAATGGAGCCACGGGTCAAAAGTTTGGACACCCCAGAGCCCCAGTACTGTGTAATGGAGCCACGGGTCAAAAGTTTGGACACCCCAGGGCCCCAGTACTGTGTGTAATGGAGCAACTGGTCAAAAGTTCGGGTACGCCGGTCAGCTCTGCAATCACACTCGCAGTTTCTGTAGGAACTGCAATCTAGTTATTCCACCTGTTTTTTGTCCGGTTAACTAGTGCCGCAGTTTTCGAAATATCAACTTCGTTCAAAAGAGAAAACGTGCGTCCATATCGGGAATGGTGGGCTTGTATACAGCTTTCCGATCGGACTTACGTTTTTCGTAAAAACTTCGTAAGTACGCGTTTTTTTGCCCATTGAAAATGAATGGGCAGAACTTTGCACGCCCGTGGACGTCGCAATTTTTGAAATACGAAGATGAAACCAATTGAGGACCTGTAGAACTTATTGAGCTCTTTCCGAAAATATGCGTTACGAAAAGTTACGACGTACGGATTTCGTACGATTGTCGTACGAAGTGGCCCCATTGGAATGAATGGGGCCAATCGGAGGACGGCAGCTAGATCGAAGGACAGGTAGCTAGAACTCCAGTACTGTGAGTGTATGGAGCAGCTATGAGATAAAACAGCATTAGGTCAAAAGTTTGGACACCCCGGCCCCCCAGTACTGTGTGTAATGGAGCCACGGGTCAAAAGTTTGGACACCCCGGCCCCCCAGTACTGTGTGTAATGGAGCCACGGGTCAAAAGTTTGGACACCTCCGAACGGCCAGAGCAACCTAGCGTGCATAGCTGATTGATGTATTTGCACGTTGCGTAGCAACGTGCAAACACCATTTAATCTAATTTATGCATATAAATCACCTAGCAACCACCTAGCAACACCTTAGCAACCATCCCGGATACCATAGCAACACCTTAGCAACCGCCTAGCAACACCCTAGCAACCACCTAGCAACCACCTAGCAACACCTTAGCAACCACCCCGGATACCATAGCAACACCTTAGCAACCGCCTAGCAACACCTTAGCAACCACCTAGCAACCACCTAGCAACACCTTAGCAACCACCCCGGATACCATAGCAACACCTTAGCAACCGCCTAGCAACACGTTAGCCACCACCTAGCAACCACCTAGCAACACCTTAGCAACCACCCCGGATACCATAGCAACACCTTAGCAACCGCCTAGCAACACCTTAGCAACCACCCCGGATACCATAGCAACACCTTAGCAACCGCCTAGCAACACCTTAGCAACCACCTAGCAACCACTTAGCAACACCTTAGCAACCACCCCGGATACCATAGCAACACCTTAGCAACCGCCTAGCAACCACCTAGCAACCACCTAGCAACACCTTAGCAACCACCCCGGATACCTTAGCAACACCTTAGCAACCGCCTAGCAACCACCTAGCAACCACCTAGCAACACCTAAGCAACCACCTAGCAACACCTTAGCAACCTCCCCGGATACCATAGCAACACCTTAGCAACCACCTAGCAACACCTTAGCAACCGCATAGCAACCACTTAGCAACACCTTAGCAACCACCCCGGATACCATAGCAACACCTTAGCAACCGCCTAGCAACCACCTAGCAACCACCTAGCAACACCTTAGCAACCACCTAGCAACACCTTAGCAACCTCCCCGGATACCATAGCAACACCTTAGCAACCGCCTAGCAACACCCTAGCAACAACCTAGCAACCACCTAGCAACACCTTAGCAACCACCCCGGATACCATAGCAACACCTTAGCGACCGCCTAGCAACACCTTAGCAACCACCTAGCAACACCTTAGCAACCACCCCGGATACCATAGCAACACCTTAGCAACCGCCTAGCAACACCCTAGCAACCACCTAGCAACCACCTAGCAACACCTTAGCAACCACCCCGGATACCATAGCAACACCTTAGCAACCGCCTAGCAACCACCTAGCAACCACCTAGCAACACCTTAGCAACCACCCCGGATACCTTAGCAACACCTTAGCAACCGCCTAGCAACCACCTAGCAACCACCTAGCAACACCTTAGCAACCACCCCAGATACCATAGCAACACCTTAGCAACCGCCTAGCAATACCTTAGCAACCACCTAGCAACCACCTAGCAACATCTTAGCAACCATCCCGGATACCATAGCAACACCTTAGCAACCACCTAGCAACACCTTAGCAACCACCTAGCAACATCTTAGCAACAACATAGCAGATACCAGCCAGCACTGCAATCACACTCGCAGTTTCTGTAGGAACTGCAATCTAGTTATTATTATTATTCTTACGCCTTTTTTTCTGTACGCTACTCCTCCTACAGCTTTCAACGTAGAATCACGAAACTTTCACGGATCGTAGGACCTATGCCAACTTAGCGTGCTTGTGCTTTTTGGAGCGATTTATCGTACGGTTTTCGTAAAAACTTCGTAAACGTACGCATTTTTTCCCCATAGGAATGAATGGGGCGAAATTTTAAACGTCCGTAACCGCCACAATTTTTGAGATACGAAGACCAAATTTGGCGAGCTTATAGATCTTACCGAGATCTTAAAATTAATAGGAGGTTGCGAAGCGATACGACGTACGGTTTTCGTACAATTTTCGTACGAAGTTTTCCCATAGAAATGAATGGGGGGCCCAGAGTTCCATCTCGCACACGAGCAGCTCTGCGCACGGAACCCCTTCTCTCCCCTGCTCCTCCAGTACTGTGAGTGTATGGAGGAGCTGCTGTATGGAGCAGCTATCAGTCAAAAGTTTGGACACCCCGGCACCCCAGCCAGGGCTTTGCAACCACCTATTAACTGCTTAGCAACCACTCTCTCTTTCTCACTCTCTCTTTCGCTCTCTACTTCTCTAATTCTCACTCTCTTTCCCACTCTCTCTCTATTTCTATATTTCTCACTCTTTCTTTTGCTCTCTACTTCTCTATTTCTCACTCTCTTTTGCTCTCTACTCCTCTATTTCTCAATCTCTTTCTCACTCTCTCTCTACGTCTCTATTTCTCACTCTATTTCTCACTCTCTCTCTACGTCTCTATTTCTCACTCTCTTTCTCACTCTCTCTCTACGTCTATTTCTCACTCTATTTCTCACTCTCTCTCTACTTCTCTATCTCACTCTCTCTTTCTCACTCTCTCTCTACTTCTCTAATTCTCACTCTATCTTTCCCACTCTCTCTCTACTTCTCTATTTCTCACTCTTTCTTTTGCTCTCTACTTCTCTACTTCTCACTCTCTCTCGTTTGCTCTCTACTTCTCTGTCTCACTCTCTCTTTTGCTCTCTACTTCTCACTCTCTCTTTTGCTCTCTACTTCTCTATTTCTCACTCTCTCTCTACGTCTCTATTTCTCACTCTCTCTCTACTTCTCTATTTCTCACTCTCTCTTTCTCACTCTTTTCTACGTCTCTATTTCTCACTCTCTCTACTTCTCTATTTCTCACTCTTTCTCACTCTCTCTCTACGTCTCTATTTCTCACTCTCTCTCTACGTCTCTATTTCTCACTCTCTCTCTCTACTTCTATATTTCTCACTCTCTCTACTTCTATATTTCTCACTCTCTTTTTCACTCTCTCTCTATGTCTCTATTTCTCTTTATTTCTCACTCTCTCTACTTCTATATTTCTCAGTCTCTCTCTCTACGTCTCTATTTCTCACTCTCTCTCTACTTCTCTATTTCTCACTCTCTTTCTCACTCTCTCTCTACGTCTCTATTTCTCACTCTCTCTACTTCTCTATTTCTCACTCTCTCTTTCTCACTCTCTCTCTACTTCTCTATTTCTCACTCTCTCTTTCTCACTCTCTCTACTTTTCTATGTCTCTTTCTTTCTACTTTTCTATTTCTCTCTTACTCTCTCTTTATTTCTCGCTCTTCTCTCTACTTCTCTTTCACTCTACTTTTCTGTCTTGCTTTCTCTTTCTATCTATCTCTCTACTACATCCTTTTTCTTTCTCTACTTCTTTATTTCTCGATCTCTCTTTTTCCCTAATTCTCTTTCTCTCGCTCAATATTTCTCTCTACTTGTCACTCTTTTTCTCACATTCTCGGGTGTTCTTTCTCTACTTCTCACGCTGATTTTCTCTCTACTTCTCTATTTCAGGCTCTCCCTTTTTCTGTACTTCTACATTTAACACTCTTTCTTTTTATCTACTACTGCCTAGGAACCAGTTAGATACACCTTAGCAACCACCTGGAAAACATTAGCAACTGCCTAGCAACCACTTAGCAACCATGTGTAATACGTTAGCAACTGCCTAGCAACCAGATAGCAACACCTTAGCAACCACCTGGAAAACGTTAGCAACTGCCTAGCAACTGCTTAGCAACCACTTTAGAAATGGTAGCAACTGCCTAGCGACCAGTTAGATACACCTAGCAACACCTTAGCAACCACCCCAGATACCATAGCAACATCTTAGCAACCACCTAGCAACACCTTAGCAACCACCCTAGACACCATAGCAACACCTTAGCAACCGCCTAGCAACACCTTAGCAACCACCTTGCAACCACCTTGCAACCATCTAGCAACACCTTAGCAACCACCCCGGATACCATAGCAACACCTTAGCAACCACCTTGCAACACCTTAGCAACCACCTAGCAACACCTTAGCAACCACCCTGGATACCATAGCAACACCTTAGCAACCACCTAGCAACACCTTAGCAACCACCTAGCAACACCCTAGCAACCACCTAGCAACCACCTAGCAACACCTTAGCAACCACCCTGGATACCATAGCAACACCTTAGCAACCACCTTAGCAACCACCTAGAAACACCTTAGCAACCACCCAGGATACCATAGCAACACCTTAGCAACCACCTAGCAACACCTTAGCAACCACCTAGAAACACCTTAGCAACCACCCAGGATACCATAGCAACACCTTAGCAACTGCCTAGCAACCACCTAGCAACACCTTAGCAACCACCCAGGATACCATAGCAACACCTTAGCAACCACCTAGCAACACCTTAGCAACCACCCCGGATACCATAGCAACACCATAGCAACCACCTAGCAACACCTTAGCAACCACCTAGCAACACCTTAGCAACCACCCTGGATACCATAGCAACACCTTAGCAACCACCTAGCAACACCTTAGCAACCAACCCGGATACCATAGCAACACCTTAGCAACCACCTAGCAACCCTCTAGCAACCACCTAGCAACACCTTAGCAACCAACCCGGATACCATAGCAACACCTTAGCAACCACCCCGGATCCCATAGCAACACCTTAGCAACCACCTAGCAACACCTTAGCAACCACCTAGCAACACCTTAGCAACCACCCTGGATACCATAGCAACACCTTAGCAACCACCACAGATACCATAGCAACACCTTAGCAACCACCTAGCAACACCTTAGCAACCACCCCGGATACCATAGCAACACCTTAGCAACCACCTAGCAACATCTTAGCAACCACCCCGGATACCATAACAACACCTTAGCAACCGCCTAGCAACCACCTAGCAACACCTTAGCAACCACCCAGGATACCATAACAACACCTTAGCAACCTCCTAGCAACACCTTAGCAACCACCCCAGATACCATAGCAACACCTTAGCAACCATCTAGCAACACCTTAGCAACCACCCCAGATACCATATCAACACCCTAGCAACCACCTAGCAACACCTTAGCAACACCTTGGCAACACCCCAGATACCATAGCAACACCTTAGCAACCACCTAGCAACCACCTAGCAACACCTTACCAACCACCCTGGATACCATAGCAACACCTTAGCAACCACCTAGCAACACCTTAGCAACCAACCCGGATACCATATCAACACTTTAGCAACCACTTGGAAACCATGTGGAATACATTAGCAATTGCCTAGCAACCAGTTAGCAACAGCTTAGCAACCACCTGGAATATGTAAGAATCTGCTTAGCAACCAATTAGCAAACACTGAGCAACGATGTGGAATACATTAGCAACTGCCTAGTAACTACCTAGCAACCACTTAGCAACACTTTACTTTATATAGGTATATATAAAGTAAAGTGTTTATATTACTTTATAAGACAATTATTAGCTTTTCACCATGTTAGCCAAAACTTTTTGGACTTTAACATTTAGCTGAAAGTCAACAGCAAAGCAACCACTCTTCACACACTTTAGACAGAAATATCTTAGCAACCATTTTAACTTTTTCAACGTTATTAACGTACTTTTCCAAGCCAACTTAAAGTTCGTTATCGAACTTTCCTTTTTATTATTATTATTCTCTTCGCAAAATTTAATCACTATCTCCTCCTAGGGCTTTTAACGTAGAAACTCGAAACTTTACAGGATCGTCGGACCTATGCCCGATTAGGTTGCTTGTGCTTTTTGAAGCGATATATCGTACGGTTTTCGTAAAAACTTCGTAAACGTACGCTTTTTTTTCCCATAGGAATGAATGGGGGAGAATTTTGAACGGCCGTGAACGTCACAATTTTTGAGATACGAAGACGTAATTCAGCTGGTCTATAAAACTTTCCGAAAATATGCTTTACAAAATGATGCGACGTACGGTTTCCGTACAATTGTCGTACGAAGTTTTCTCATAGAAATGAATGGGGGGCCCAGAGTTCCATCTCGCACACGAGCAGCTCTGCGCACGGAACCCCTTCTCTCCCCTGCTCCTCTAGTACTGTGAGTGTATGGAGGAGCTGCTGTATGGAGCAGCTATCAGTCAAAAGTTTGGACACCCCGGCACCCCAGCCAAGGCTTAGCAACCACCTATTAACTGCTTAGCAACCACCTTAGCAACCACCTGGAAAACGTTAGCAACTGCCTAGCAACCACTTAGCAACCACCTGGAAAACGTTAGCAACTGCCTAGCAACCACTTAGCAACTGCCTAGCAACCACTTGGAAAACGTTAGCAACTGCCTAGCAACCACTTTGCAACTGCCTAGCAACCACCTGGAAAACGTTAGCAACTGCCTAGCAACCACTTAGCAACCACCTGGAAAACGTTAGCAACTGCCTAGCAACCACTTAGCAGCTGCCTAGCAACCACCTGGAATATGTTAGCAACTACCTAGCAACCACTTAGCAACCACCTGGAAAATGTTAGCAACTGCCTAGCAACCACTTAGCAACTGCCTAGCAACCACTTGGAAAACGTTAGCAACTGCCTAGCAACCACTTAGCAACCACTTTAGAAATGATAGCAACTGCCTAGCAACCACTTAGCAACCACATGGAAAACGTTAGCAACTGCCTAGCAACCACTTTAGAAATGATAGCAACTGCCTAGCAACCACTTAGCAACACCTTAACAACCACTAGGAAAACGTTAGCAACTGCCTAGCAACCACTTAGCAACCACTTTAGAAATGATAGCAACTGCCTAGCAACCACTTAGCAACCACATGGAAAACGTTAGCAACTGCCTAGCAACCACTTAGCAACCACTTTAGAAACGATAGCAACTGCCTAGCAACCACTTAGCAACACCTTAGCAACCACCTGGAAAACGTTAGCAACTGCCTAGCAACCACTTAGCAACACCTTAGCAACCACCTGGAAAACGTTAGCAACTGCCTAGCAACCACTTAGCAACCACTTTAGAAATGATAGCAACTGCCTAGCAACCACTTACCAACACCTTAGCAACCATTAGGAAAACGTTAGCAACTGCCTAGCAACCACTTAGCAACCACTTTAGAAATGATAGCAACTGCCTAGCAACCACCTAGCAACACCTTAGCAACCACCCCAGATACCATAGCAACACCTTAGCAACCACCTAGCAACACCTTAGCAACCACCTAGCAACCACCTAGCAACACCTTAGCAACCACCCCGGTTACCATAGCAACACCTTAGCAACCACCTAGCAATACCTTAGCAACCACCTAGCAACCACTTAGCAACCACCTAGCAACCACCTAGCAACACCTTAGCAACCACCCCAGATACAATAGCAACACCTTAGCAACCACCTAGCAACACCTTAGCAACCACCTAGCAACCACCTAGCAACACCTTAGCAACCACTAGGAAAACGTTAGAAATTGCCTAGCAACCACTTTAGAAATTATAGCAACTGCCTAGCAACCACTTAACATCATCTTAGCAACCACCTGGAAAATGTTAACAACTGCCTAGCAACCATTTAGCAAACATTTGGAATATGTTAACAACTGCCTAGCAACTGCTTAGCAACCACTTTAGAAACGATAGCAATGGCCTAGCAACCACTTAGCAACCAGTTTAGAAACGATAGCAACTGCCTAGCAACCACTTAGCAACCATGTGGAATATGTTAGCAACTGCCTAGCAACTGCTTAGCAACCACTTTAGAAACGATAGCAACGGCCTAGCAACCACTTAGCAACCACTTTAGAGACGATAGCAACTGCCTAGCAATCACTTAGCAACACCTTAGCAACCACTAGGAAAACATTAGCAACTGCCTAGCAACCACTTAGCAACCACTTTAGTAATGATAGCAACTGCCTAGCAACCACTTAGCAACACCTTAGCAACCACTAGGAAAATGTTAGCAACTGCCTAGCAACCACTTTAGAAATTATAGCAACTGCCTAGCAACCACTTAACAACATCTTAGCAACCACCTGGAAAATGTTAACAACTGCCTAGCAACCACTAATCAACCATGTGGAATATGTTAGCAACTGCCTAGCAACTGCTTAGCAACCACTTTAGAAACGATAGCAACGGCCTAGCAACCACTTAGCAACCAGTTTAGAAACGATAGCAACTGCCTAGCAACCACTTAGCAACCATGTGGAATATGTTAGCAACTGCCTAGCAACTGCTTAGCAACCACTTTAGAAATGATAGCAACGGCCTAGCAACCACTTAGCAACCACTTTAGAGACGATAGCAACTGCCTAGCAATCAATTAGCAACACCTTAGCAACCACTAGGAAAACATTAGCAACTGCCTAGCAACCACTTAGCAACCACTTTAGTAATGATAGCAACTGCCTAGCAACCACTTAGCAACACCTTAGCAACCACTAGGAAAACGTTAGCAGCTGCCTAGCAAGCACTTTAGAAATCATAGCAACTGCCTAGCAACCACTTAACAACATCTTAGCAACCACTTGGAAAATGTTAGCAACTGCCTAGCAACCACTTAGCAACCATGTGGAATATGTTAGCAACTGCCTAGCAACTGCTTAGCAACCACTTTAGAAATGATAGCAACTGCCTAGGAACCAGTTAGCTACACTTTAGCCACCACTTGGAAAACGTTAGCAACTGCTTAGCAACCACCTAGCAACCACTTAGCAACCATGTGGAATACATTAGCAACTGCCTAGCAAACGCTTAGCAACCACTTTAGAAATGATCATAACTGCCTAGCAACCACTTAGCAACCATTTTAACTTTTCAACGTTATTAGCGTTCTTTTCCAAGCCAACTTAAAGTTCGTTCACGAACTTTGCCTTTTCTAGTTATTATTAGTGTGATTGCAGTAATGCAATCACAGTATTGTTCTTCTTAAGTCTTATTCTTCTTCTTCTTCTTCTTCTTCTTCTTCTTCTTATTATTCCACCTGTTTTTTGTCCGGTTAACTAGTGCCGCAGTTTTCGAAATATCAACTTCGTTCAAAAGAGAAAACGTGCGTCCATATCGGGAATGGTGGGCTTGTATACAGCTTTCCGATCGGACTTACGTTTTTCGTAAAAACTTCGTAAGTACGCGTTTTTTTGCCCATTGAAAATGAATGGGCAGAACTTTGCACGCCCGTGGACGTCGCAATTTTTGAAATACGAAGATGAAACCAATTGAGGACCTGTAGAACTTATTGAGCTCTTTCCGAAAATATGCGTTACGAAAAGTTACGACGTACGGATTTCGTACGATTGTCGTACGAAGTGGCCCCATTGGAATGAATGGGGCCAATCGGAGGACGGCAGCTAGATCGAAGGACAGGTAGCTAGAACTCCAGTACTGTGAGTGTATGGAGCAGCTATGAGATAAAACAGCATTAGGTCAAAAGTTTGGACACCCCGGCCCCCCAGTACTGTGTGTAATGGAGCCACGGGTCAAAAGTTTGGACACCCCGGCCCCCCAGTACTGTGTGTAATGGAGCCACGGGTCAAAAGTTTGGACACCTCCGAACGGCCAGAGCAACCTAGCGTGCATAGCTGATTGATGTATTTGCACGTTGCGTAGCAACGTGCAAACACCATTTAATCTAATTTATGCATATAAATCACCTAGCAACCACCTAGCAACACCTTAGCAACCATCCCGGATACCATAGCAACACCTTAGCAACCGCCTAGCAACACCCTAGCAACCACCTAGCAACCACCTAGCAACACCTTAGCAACCACCCCGGATACCATAGCAACACCTTAGCAACCGCCTAGCAACACCTTAGCAACCACCTAGCAACCACCTAGCAACACCTTAGCAACCACCCCGGATACCATAGCAACACCTTAGCAACCGCCTAGCAACACGTTAGCCACCACCTAGCAACCACCTAGCAACACCTTAGCAACCACCCCGGATACCATAGCAACACCTTAGCAACCGCCTAGCAACACCTTAGCAACCACCCCGGATACCATAGCAACACCTTAGCAACCGCCTAGCAACACCTTAGCAACCACCTAGCAACCACTTAGCAACACCTTAGCAACCACCCCGGATACCATAGCAACACCTTAGCAACCGCCTAGCAACCACCTAGCAACCACCTAGCAACACCTTAGCAACCACCCCGGATACCTTAGCAACACCTTAGCAACCGCCTAGCAACCACCTAGCAACCACCTAGCAACACCTAAGCAACCACCTAGCAACACCTTAGCAACCTCCCCGGATACCATAGCAACACCTTAGCAACCACCTAGCAACACCTTAGCAACCGCATAGCAACCACTTAGCAACACCTTAGCAACCACCCCGGATACCATAGCAACACCTTAGCAACCGCCTAGCAACCACCTAGCAACCACCTAGCAACACCTTAGCAACCACCTAGCAACACCTTAGCAACCTCCCCGGATACCATAGCAACACCTTAGCAACCGCCTAGCAACACCCTAGCAACAACCTAGCAACCACCTAGCAACACCTTAGCAACCACCCCGGATACCATAGCAACACCTTAGCGACCGCCTAGCAACACCTTAGCAACCACCTAGCAACACCTTAGCAACCACCCCGGATACCATAGCAACACCTTAGCAACCGCCTAGCAACACCCTAGCAACCACCTAGCAACCACCTAGCAACACCTTAGCAACCACCCCGGATACCATAGCAACACCTTAGCAACCGCCTAGCAACCACCTAGCAACCACCTAGCAACACCTTAGCAACCACCCCGGATACCTTAGCAACACCTTAGCAACCGCCTAGCAACCACCTAGCAACCACCTAGCAACACCTTAGCAACCACCCCAGATACCATAGCAACACCTTAGCAACCGCCTAGCAATACCTTAGCAACCACCTAGCAACCACCTAGCAACATCTTAGCAACCATCCCGGATACCATAGCAACACCTTAGCAACCACCTAGCAACACCTTAGCAACCACCTAGCAACATCTTAGCAACAACATAGCAGATACCAGCCAGCACTGCAATCACACTCGCAGTTTCTGTAGGAACTGCAATCTAGTTATTATTATTATTCTTACGCCTTTTTTTCTGTACGCTACTCCTCCTACAGCTTTCAACGTAGAATCACGAAACTTTCACGGATCGTAGGACCTATGCCAACTTAGCGTGCTTGTGCTTTTTGGAGCGATTTATCGTACGGTTTTCGTAAAAACTTCGTAAACGTACGCATTTTTTCCCCATAGGAATGAATGGGGCGAAATTTTAAACGTCCGTAACCGCCACAATTTTTGAGATACGAAGACCAAATTTGGCGAGCTTATAGATCTTACCGAGATCTTAAAATTAATAGGAGGTTGCGAAGCGATACGACGTACGGTTTTCGTACAATTTTCGTACGAAGTTTTCCCATAGAAATGAATGGGGGGCCCAGAGTTCCATCTCGCACACGAGCAGCTCTGCGCACGGAACCCCTTCTCTCCCCTGCTCCTCCAGTACTGTGAGTGTATGGAGGAGCTGCTGTATGGAGCAGCTATCAGTCAAAAGTTTGGACACCCCGGCACCCCAGCCAGGGCTTTGCAACCACCTATTAACTGCTTAGCAACCACTCTCTCTTTCTCACTCTCTCTTTCGCTCTCTACTTCTCTAATTCTCACTCTCTTTCCCACTCTCTCTCTATTTCTATATTTCTCACTCTTTCTTTTGCTCTCTACTTCTCTATTTCTCACTCTCTTTTGCTCTCTACTCCTCTATTTCTCAATCTCTTTCTCACTCTCTCTCTACGTCTCTATTTCTCACTCTATTTCTCACTCTCTCTCTACGTCTCTATTTCTCACTCTCTTTCTCACTCTCTCTCTACGTCTATTTCTCACTCTATTTCTCACTCTCTCTCTACTTCTCTATCTCACTCTCTCTTTCTCACTCTCTCTCTACTTCTCTAATTCTCACTCTATCTTTCCCACTCTCTCTCTACTTCTCTATTTCTCACTCTTTCTTTTGCTCTCTACTTCTCTACTTCTCACTCTCTCTCGTTTGCTCTCTACTTCTCTGTCTCACTCTCTCTTTTGCTCTCTACTTCTCACTCTCTCTTTTGCTCTCTACTTCTCTATTTCTCACTCTCTCTCTACGTCTCTATTTCTCACTCTCTCTCTACTTCTCTATTTCTCACTCTCTCTTTCTCACTCTTTTCTACGTCTCTATTTCTCACTCTCTCTACTTCTCTATTTCTCACTCTTTCTCACTCTCTCTCTACGTCTCTATTTCTCACTCTCTCTCTACGTCTCTATTTCTCACTCTCTCTCTCTACTTCTATATTTCTCACTCTCTCTACTTCTATATTTCTCACTCTCTTTTTCACTCTCTCTCTATGTCTCTATTTCTCTTTATTTCTCACTCTCTCTACTTCTATATTTCTCAGTCTCTCTCTCTACGTCTCTATTTCTCACTCTCTCTCTACTTCTCTATTTCTCACTCTCTTTCTCACTCTCTCTCTACGTCTCTATTTCTCACTCTCTCTACTTCTCTATTTCTCACTCTCTCTTTCTCACTCTCTCTCTACTTCTCTATTTCTCACTCTCTCTTTCTCACTCTCTCTACTTTTCTATGTCTCTTTCTTTCTACTTTTCTATTTCTCTCTTACTCTCTCTTTATTTCTCGCTCTTCTCTCTACTTCTCTTTCACTCTACTTTTCTGTCTTGCTTTCTCTTTCTATCTATCTCTCTACTACATCCTTTTTCTTTCTCTACTTCTTTATTTCTCGATCTCTCTTTTTCCCTAATTCTCTTTCTCTCGCTCAATATTTCTCTCTACTTGTCACTCTTTTTCTCACATTCTCGGGTGTTCTTTCTCTACTTCTCACGCTGATTTTCTCTCTACTTCTCTATTTCAGGCTCTCCCTTTTTCTGTACTTCTACATTTAACACTCTTTCTTTTTATCTACTACTGCCTAGGAACCAGTTAGATACACCTTAGCAACCACCTGGAAAACATTAGCAACTGCCTAGCAACCACTTAGCAACCATGTGTAATACGTTAGCAACTGCCTAGCAACCAGATAGCAACACCTTAGCAACCACCTGGAAAACGTTAGCAACTGCCTAGCAACTGCTTAGCAACCACTTTAGAAATGGTAGCAACTGCCTAGCGACCAGTTAGATACACCTAGCAACACCTTAGCACCCACCCCAGATACCATAGCAACATCTTAGCAACCACCTAGCAACACCTTAGCAACCACCCTAGACACCATAGCAACACCTTAGCAACCGCCTAGCAACACCTTAGCAACCACCTTGCAACCACCTAGCAACACCTTAGCAACCACCCCGGATACCATAGCAACACCTTAGCAACCACCTAGCAACACCTTAGCAACCACCTAGCAACACCTTAGCAACCACCCTGGATACCATAGCAACACCTTAGCAACCACCTAGCAACACCTTAGCAACCACCTAGCAACCACCTAGCAACCACCTAGCAACACCTTAGCAACCACCCTGGATACCATAGCAACACCTTAGCAACCACCTAGCAACACCTTAGCAACCACCTAGAAACACCTTAGCAACCACCCAGGATACCATAGCAACACCTTAGCAACCACCTAGCAACACCTTAGCAACCACCCTGGATACCATAGCAACACCTTAGCAACCACCTAGCAACACCTAAGCAACCACACCATAGCATCCACCCCGGATACCATAGCAACACTTAAGCAACCGCCTAGCAACCACCTAGCAACACCTTAGCAACCACCCTGGATACCATAGCAACACCTTAGCAACCACCTAGCAACACCTTAGCAACCACCTAGCAACACCTTAGCAACCACCTAGAAACACCTTAGCAACCACCCAGGATACCATAGCAACACCTTAGCAACTGCCTAGCAACCACCTAGCAACACCTTAGCAACCACCCAGGATACCATAGCAACACCTTAGCAACCACCTAGCAACACCTTAGCAACCACCCCGGATACCATAGCAACACCTTAGCAACCACCTAGCAACACCTTAGCAACCACCCCGGATACCATAGCAACACCATAGCAACCACCTAGCAACACCTTAGCAACCACCTAGCAACACCTTAGCAACCACCCTGGATACCATAGCAACCGCCTAGCAACACCCTAGCAACCACCTAGCAACACCTTAGCAACCACCCTGGATACCATAGCAACACCCTAGCAACCACCTAGCAACACCTTAGCAACCAACCCGGATACCATAGCAACACCTTAGCAACCACCCCGGATACCATAGCAACACCTTAGCAACCACCTAGCAACACCTTAGCAACCACCCCAGATACCATAGCAACCAGTTAGCAACCACCTGGAAAATATTAGAAACTGCCTAATAACCACTTAAAAACCATTTGGAATACGTTAGGAATTGCCTAGCAACAAGTTAGCAACAGCTTAGCAACCACCTGGAATATGTTCGCAACTGCCTAGCAACCAATTAGCAAGCACTAAGCAACGATGTGGACTACATTAGCAACTGCCTAGCAACTACCTAGCAACCACTTAGCAACACTTTACTTTATAAGATAATTGTAAGCTTTTCACCATGTTAGCCAAAACTTTTTGGACTTCAACATTTAGCCGAAAGTCAACAGCATAGCAACCACTCTTCACACGCTTTAGACAGAAATATCTTAGCAACCATTTTAACTATTCAACGTTATTTAACTATTTAACGTACTTTTCCAAGCCAACTTAAAGTTCGTTATCGAACTTTCCTTTTCTAGTTATTATTATTCTTACGCCTTTTTTTCTGTACGCTACTCCTCCTAGAGCTTTCAACGTAGAATCACGAAACTTTCACGGATCGTAGGACCTATGCCAACTTAGCGTGCTTGTGCTTTTTGGAGCGATTTATCGTACGGTTTTCGTAAAAACTTCGTAAACGTACGCATTTTTTCCCCATAGGAATGAATGGGGCGAAATTTTAAACGTCCGTAACCGCCACAATTTTTGAGATACGAAGACCAAATTTGGCGAGCTTATAGATCTTACCGAGATCTTAAAATTAATAGGAGGTTGCGAAGTGATACGACGTACGGTTTTCGTACAATTTTCGTACGAAGTTTTCCCATAGAAATGAATGGGGGGCCCAGAGTTCCATCTCGCACACGAGCAGCTCTGCGCACGGAACCCCTTCTCTCCCCTGCTCCTCCAGTACTGTGAGTGTATGGAGGAGCTGCTGTATGGAGCAGATATCAGTCAAAAGTTTGGACACCCCGGCACCCCAGCCAGGGCTTTGCAACCACCTATTACTGCTTAGCAACCACTCTCTCTTTCTCACTCTCTCTTTCGCTCTCTACTTCTCTAATTCTCACTCTCTTTCCCACTCTCTCTCTATTTCTATATTTCTCACTCTCTCTTTTGCTCTCTACTTCTCTATTTCTCACTCTCTTTTGCTCTCTACTCCTCTATTTCTCACTCTCTCTCTACGTCTCTATTTCTCACTCTATTTCTCACTCTCTCTCTATGTCTCTATTTCTCACTCTCTTTCTCACTCTCTCTCTACGTCTCTATTTCTCACTCTATTTCTCACTCTCTCTCTACTTCTCTATCTCACTCTCTCTCTACTTCTCTATCTCACTCTCTCTTTTACTCTCTACTTCTCTATTTCTCACTCTTTCTTTCTCTCTCACTCTCTCTCTCTACGTCTCAATTTCTCTTTCTCGCTACTTTTCTATTTCTCTATTCTCTCTTACTCTCTCTTTATTTCTCGCTCTTCTCTCTACTTCTCTTTCACTCTACTTTTCTGTCTTGCTTTCTCTTTCTATCTATCTCTCTACTACATCCTCTTTCTTTCTCTACTTCTTTATTTCTCGATCTCTCTTTTTCCCTAATTCTCTTTCTCTCGCTCATTATTTCTCTCTACTTGTCACTCTTTTTCTCACATTCTCGGGTGTTCTTTATCTACTTCTCACGCTGACTTTCTCTCTACTTCTCTATTTCAGGCTCTCCCTTTTTCTGTACTTCTACATTTAACACTCTTTCTTTTTATCTACTACTGCCTAGCAACCAGTTAGATACACCTTAGCAACCACCTGGAAAACATTAGCAACTGCCTAGCAACCACTTAGCAACCATGTGTAATACATTAGCAACTGCCTAGCAACCAGATAGCAACACCTTAGCAACCACCTGGAAAACGTTAGCAACTGCCTAGCAACTGCTTAGCAACCACTTTAGAAATGGTAGCAACTGCCTAGCGACCAGTTAGATACACCTAGCAACACCTTAGCAACCACCCCAGATACCATAGCAACATCTTAGCAACCACCTAGCAACACCTTAGCAACCACCCAAGACACCATAGCAACACCTTAGCAACCGCCTAGCAACACCTTAGCAACCACCTAGCAACACCTTAGCAACCACCCCGGATACCATAGCAACACCTTAGCAACCACCTAGCAACACCTTAGCAACCACCCTGGATACCATAGCAACACCTTAGCAACCACCTAGCAAAACCTTAGCAACCACCTAGCAACACCCTAGCAACCACCTAGCAACACCTTAGCAACCACCTTGCAACCACCTAGCAACACCTTAGCAACCACCCCGGATACCATAGCAACACCTTAGCAACCACCTAGCAACACCTTAGCAACCACCTAGCAATACCTTAGCAACCACCCTGGATACCAAATCAACACCTTAGCAACCACCTAGCAACACCCTAGCAACCACCTAGCAACCACCTAGCAACACCTTAGCAACCACCCTGGATACCATAGCAACACCTTAGCAACCACCCCGGATACCATAGCAACCACCTAGCAACACCTTAGCAACCACCTAGCAACACCTTAGCAACCACCCTGGATACCATAGCAACACCTTAGCAACCACCCCGGATACCATAGCAACCACCTAGCAACACCTTAGCAACCACCTAGCAACACCTTAGCAACCACCCTGGGTACCATAGCAACCGCCTAGCAACACCCTAGCAACCACCTAGCAACACCTTAGCAACCACCCTGGATACCATAGCAACACCTTAGCAACCACCTAGCAACACCTTAGCAACCAACCCGGATACCATAGCAACACCTTAGCAACCACCCCGGATCCCATAGTAACACCTTAGCAACCCTCTAGCAACCACCTAGCAACACCTTAGCAACCACCCCAGATACCATAGCAACACCTTAGCAACCACCTAGCAACACCTTAGCAACCAACCCGGATACCATAGCAACACCTTAGCAACCACCCCGGATACCATAGCAACACCTTAGCAACCACCTAGCAACACCTTAGCAACCACCTAGCAACACCTTAGCAACCACCCCAGATACCATAGCAACACCTTAGCAACCACCTAGCAACACCTTAGCAACCACCCCAGATACCATAGCAACCAGTTAGCAACCACCTGGAAAATATTAGAAACTGCCTAATAACCACTTAAAAACCATTTGGAATACGTTAGGAATTGCCTAGCAACAAGTTAGCAACAGCTTAGCAACCACCTGGAATATGTTCGCAACTGCCTAGCAACCAATTAGCAAGCACTAAGCAACGATGTGGACTACATTAGCAACTGCCTAGCAACTACCTAGCAACCACTTAGCAACACTTTACTTTATAAGATAATTATAAGCTTTTCACCATGTTAGCCAAAACTTTTTGGACTTCAACATTTAGCCGAAAGTCAACAGCATAGCAACCACTCTTCACACGCTTTAGACAGAAATATCTTAGCAACCATTTTAACTATTCAACGTTATTTAACTATTTAACGTACTTTTCCAAGCCAACTTAAAGTTCGTTATCGAACTTTCCTTTTCTAGTTATTATTATTATTCTCGCAACAAAATTTAAAACACTACTCCTCCTACAGCTTTTGACGTAGAATCACGAAATTTTGCAGTATCGTAGAACCTATACCCGATTAGGTTGCTTGTGCTTTTTGAAGCGATACATCGTACGGTTTTCGTAAAAACTTCGTAAACGTACGCATTTTTTTCCCATAGGAATGAATGGGACGAAATTTTAAACGTCCGTAACCGCCACAATTTTTGACATACAAATACAAAAATCGGACGGTCTATAGTCCTTACCGCGTTCTTTCCGAAAATGTAAACGTTTTGACGATACGTCGTACGGTTTTCGTACAATTGTCGTACGAAGTTTTCCCATATAAATGAATGTGGGGCCCAGAGTTCCATCTCGCACACGAGCAGCTCTGCGCACGGAACCCCTTCTCTCCCCTGCTCCTCCAGTACTGTGAGTGTATGGAGGAGCTGCTGTATGGAGCAGCTATCAGTCAAAAGTTTGGACACCTCGGCACCCCAGCCAGGGTTTAGCAACCACCTATTAACTGCTTAGCAACCACCTGGAAAACGTTAGCAACTGCCTAGCAACCACTTAGCAACCACTTTAGAAATTATAGCAACTGCCTAGCAACCAGTTAGCAACACCTTAGCAACCACCTGGAAAACGTTAGCAACTGCCTAGCAACCACTTAGCAACACCTTAGCAACCACCTGGAAAACGTTAGCAACTGCCTAGCAACCACTTAGCAACCACTTTAGAAATTATAGCAACTGCCTAGCAACCAGTTAGCAACACCTTAGCAACCACCTGGAAAACGTAAGCAACTGCCTAGCAACCACTTAGCAACACCTTAGCAACCACCTGGAAAACGTTAGCAACTGCCTAGCAACCACTTAGCAACCACTTTAGAAATTATAGCAACTGCCTTGCAACCAATTAGCAACACCTTAGCAACGACTAGGAAAACGTTAGCAACTGCCTAGCAACCACTTAGCAACCACTTTAGAAATTATAGCAACTGCCTAGCAACCAGTTAGCAACACCTTAGCAACCACCTGGAAAACGTTAGCAACTGCCTAGCAACCACTTAGCAACACCTTAGCAACCACCTGGAAAACGTTAGCAACTGCCTAGCAACCACTTAGCAACCACTTTAGAAATGATAGCAACTGCCTAGCAACCAGTTAGCAACACCTCAGCAACCACCAGGAAAATGTTAGAAACAGCCTAGCAACAGCTTAGCAACCACTTTAGAAACGATAGCAACTGCCTAGCAACCAATTAGCAACACCTTAGCAACCACTAGGAAAACGTTAGCAACTGCCTAGCAACCACTTAGCAACCACTTTAGAAATTATAGCAACTGCCTAGCAACCAGTTAGCAACACCTTAGCAACCACCTGGAAAACGTTAGCAACTGCCTAGCAACCACTTAGCAACACCTTAGCAACCACCTGGAAAACGTTAGCAACTGCCTAGCAACCACTTAGCAACCACTTTAGAAATTATAGCAACTGCCTAGCAACCAGTTAGCAACACCTTAGCAACCACCAGGAAAACGTTAGAAACAGCCTAGCAACAGCTTAGCAACCACTTTAGAAATTATAGCAACTGCCTAGCAACCAGTTTGCAACACCTTAGCAACCACCTGGAAAACGTTAGCAACTGCCTAGCAACCACTTAGCAACACCTTAGCAACCACCTGGAAAACGTTAGCAACGGCCTAGCAACCACTTAGCAACCACTTTAGAAATTATAGCAACTGCCTAGCAACCACTTAGCAACACCTTAGCAACCACTAGGAAAACGTAAGCAACTGTTTAGCAACCGCCTTGCAACCACTTAGCAACCATGTGTAATACATTAGCAAATAACTAGCAACCGCTTAGCAACAGCTTAGCAACCACCTGTAAGATGTTAGCAACTGCCTAGCAACCACTTTCAAGATTTTAGCATTTATCCAAATGTTTTTAGATTTCAGGGCTTAACCAAACATTTTTAGTTTTCAGCGTTTAACCAAACATTTTTAGATTTCAACGTTTAACCAAACGTTTTTAGATTTCCGTGTTTTTGGCATTTAGCGTTTAGCAACCATTTTAACTTTTTAACGTTATTAGCGTTCTTTTCCAAGCCAACTTAAAGTTCGTTCACGAACTTTACCTTTTCTAGTTATTATTATTCTACGCTAAAATTTCTCAACGCTACTCCTCCTACAGTTTTCGAGCTAGAACCACCAAACTTCACAGGATGGTAGAACCCATAGCCGTGGAGTGTGCTTGTGCTTTTCTAAGCGATCGGAGAACCAGGGTTCTAGCACGGTTCCGTCAAAGTCACTTTTTTCCCCATAGACTTCCATTCACACTTTTTTCAAACTGCTCTAAAAGTCACAATTTTCAAGCTAGAACCACGAAATTCACAAGACATACAGAACTTGCAGAGACGTTTCAGACGATATGCTGATCTCACCGATATGATTTACGGTTTTCGTAAATTTATCGTACGAACTTTCCCCATAGGAATGAATGGGCGGAATGTTAGCCATCTCACACACACCAGCCGATCCTGCGCACGGCCCCCTTCTCTGCCCTGCTCCTCAGTACTGTATCTGTATGGAGAAGATACTGCTGAACACAACCCACACCAGAACCAATACCACACTACACACACACCACACACCACACAAACTCCACATACCACACACTCTACACACCCCACACACTCCACACCACACATACCCCACACCACACATACCCCACACCACACACCACACATACCCCACACCACACACACCAAACCCCACACACACACACCACACACTCTACACACCCCACACAACACACAGTCCACTTCCCACACTACATACACTCCACACCACACACAATCCACATCACACACACTCCACATCACACACACTCCACACCACACACTCCACACTTCACACCCCACTCCACAGCCCACACCACACACACTCTACACACCACACACACCCCACACCACACACAGTCCACAGCCCACACTACACACACTCCACACCACACATACCCCACACCACATACTCCACATCCCACCCCAAACACACTCCACACCCCACCCCACACACAACCAACACCACACCACACACTCTACACACCCCACACACTCCACACCCCACGCACTACACACCACAAACACTTCAAACCACACATACCCCACACCACACACACTTCAAACCACACATAACCCACACCACACACACACTCCACACCACACAAACCCCACACCACACACACTTTAAACCACACACACTCCACAGCTCACATAGCCCACACCACACACACTCCACCCCACACATACCACACACAATTCACACAACACCACACACTCCACACCACACATACCCCACACCACACACACTCCATACCACACACACACTCCACAGCTCACATACCCCACACCACACACACTTCACACCACACATACCCCACACCCCACACACTCCATACCACACACACACTCTACAGCTCACATACCCCACACCACACACACCACCCCAAACATACCACACACTTCACACCACACATACCCCACACTCTCCATACCACACACACACTCCACAGCTCACATACCCCACACCATACACACTCCACCCCACACATACCCCACACTCTCCATACCACACACACTCCACAGCTCACATACCCCACACCATACACACTCCACCCCACACATACCACACACACTTCACACCCCACACCACACATACCCCACACTCTCCATACCACGCACACACTCCACAGCTCACATACCCCACACCATACACACTCCACCCCACACATACCACACACACTTCACACCCCACACCACACACACTCCACAGCACACATACCCCACACCACACACACTTCAAACCACACATACCCCACACCACACACACTCCACACCACACAAACCCCACACCACACACACTTCAAACCACACATACCCCACACCACACACACTTCAAACCACACATACCCCACACCACACACACTCCACACCACACAAACCCCACACCACACACACTTCAAACCACACATACCCCACACCACACACACTTCAAACCACACATACCCCACACCACACACGCTTCAAACCACACATAACCCACACCACACTCCACACCACACACACACCCCACACCACACACACACACTAACTACACACACACTTCAAACCACACATACCCCACACCACACACACACACTTCAAACCACACATACCCCACACCACACACACACCCCACACCACACACACACCCCACACCACACACACACACTAACTACACACACACTTCAAACCACACATACCCCACACCACACACACACACTTCAAACCACACATACCCCACACCACACACGCTTCAAACCACACATAACCCACACCACACACACACCCCACACCACACACACACCCCACACCACACACACACTAACTACACACACACTTCAAACCACACATACCCCACACCACACACACACACTTCAAACCACACATACCCCACACCACACACGCTTCAAACCACACATAACCCACACCACACACTCCACACCACACAAACCCCACACCACACACACTTTAAACCACACACACTCCACAGCTCACATAGCCCACACCACACACACTCCACCCCACACACACTTCATACCCCACACCACACACACTTTAAACCACACACAAACTCCACAGCTCACATACCCCACACCACACACACTCCACCCCACACATACCACACACACTTCACACCCCACACCACACACACTCCACAGCACACTCCAAACCACACATACCCCACACCACACACACTTCAAACCACACATACCCCACACCACACACACTCCACACCACACAAACCCCACACCACACACACTTCAAACCACACAAACCCCACACCACACACACTTCAAACCACACATACCCCACACCACACACACTCCACACCACACAAACCCCACACCACACACACTTCAAACCACACAAACCCCACACCACACACACTTCAAACCACACATACCCCACACCACACAAACCCCACACCACACACACTTCAAACCACACATACCCCACACCACACACACTTCAAACCACACATACCCCACACCACACACACTTCAAACCACACATACCCCACACCACACACACTCCACACCACACAAACCCCACACCACACACACTTCAAACCACACAAACCCCACACCACACACACTTCAAACCACACAAACCCCACACCACACACACTTCAAACCACACATACACCACACCACACACACACTCCACACCTAATACACACAACTCACCCCACACTCCACCACACATACACCACACTCCACCCCACATTCCAAACACACCACACCAAACACACTCCACAACCCACTCCACACCCCACACACTCCACACCACACTACACAACTTAGTAACTATTTGACAAGCCAACTTAAAGTTCGTTCACGAACTTTGCCTTTTCTAGTTTAGTATCTACTATTCATTAAATTATTACGTTTTTATATAAATTACTTAGTATCCGCGATGTATTATTCAGTGTGTACATATCCAGTATCACCTTTGATGAATCCAGAGATAATGACGAATAGCAGCACGACCACGATCACCGCCGTGAAAATCTTGTTCACTATCGCAGACTCTTTCACTCCGAACGTGAGGATACCTGATGAATCACAATAATTAATTTAATTTAAAATATTTAATAACATTCAATAAGTAATTAGTAATTAATTGTATATGAGGTATATAGGTATATACTTGCCTGCTAACAGCATGATGAGTGCAGCAGCGAAGAAGTCTGGGTAGGGGGCGAGGCCGGGGAGGTTCATGGCGGCGTGCTGACTCAGATAATTAGCGATAACGTTTCCGATCAGGTCGTCAATGGTGCCGCTCCAGGCCCGGGCAACACTGGAGGTTCCTGCAGGATTACAGCCCGTCATAAAATCAACCAATCAGATCACTGATAATCACTGACACAACTTTATCACCTGTTAATCATTCAGCTCCAGCACTCAACAACAACTCCAACCTCAATCACTGCACTCATTCATTTATATTATATTCATATTAGATACAGGGGTTGGAGAATGAAACTGAAACACCTGGTTTTAGAGCACAATAATGTATTGTGGTGACGGACAGTTCTGGTGGAAACAGGAGAGTTGAGGTGCACATTGAATTCTGCGTGATTTGATCAGCCGTGGTTTTATGTTTTTTGGATATAATCCGGGTTAGCACCCGAACATCCCCTTCAGACAGCTTCCTCTTACAGCATCCACAGTTAATCCTGTTGGATGTGGTTGGTCCTTCTTGGTGGTACGCTGACATTACCCTGGATACCGTGGCTCTTGATGCATCACAAAGACTTGCTGTCTTGGTCACAGATGCTCCAGCAAGACGTGCACCAACAATTTGTCCTCTTTTGAACTCTGGTATGTCACCCGTAATGTTGTGTGCATTGCAATATTTAGAGCAGAACTGTGCTCTTACCCTGATAATTGAACCTTCACACTCTTACTGCTCTTACTGGTGCAATAATGTGCAATTAATGAAGATTGAACACCAGGCTGCTCCAATTGAGCCATGAAACCTACAATCCCACACTAAAATGATGACAGGTGTTTCAGTTTCATTCTCCAACCCCTGTACATATATATAAATACAGTTGTGGTCAAAAGTTTACATACACTTGTAAAAAAACATAATGTTATGGCTGTCTTGAGTTTTCAATAAGTTCTACAACTCTTATTTTTCTGTGATAGAGTGATCGGAACACATACATGTTTGTCACAAAAAACAGTCATAAAATTTGGTTCTTTCATAAATTTATTATGGGTCTGCTGAAAATGTCACCAAATCTGCTGGGTCAAAAATATACATACAGCAACATTAGTACTTGGTTACATGTCCCTTGGCCATTTTCACGGCAACTAGGCGCTTTTGGTAGCCATCCACAAGCTCCTGGCAAGCTTCAGGTCGAATGTTTGACCACTCTTCTTGACAGAATTGGTGCAGTTCAGCTAAATGTGATGGTTTTCTTGCATGAACCCGTTTCTTTAGCACTGTCCACATGTTCTCAATGGGGTTTAAGTCAGGACTTTGGGAAGGCCATTCTAAAACCTTAATTCTAGCCTGGTTTAGCCATTCCTTTACCACTTTTGATGTGTGTTTTGGGTCATTGTCTTGTTGGAACACCCAACTGCGCCCAAGACCCAACCTTCGGGCTGATGGTTTTAAGTTTTCCTGCAGAATTTGGAGGTAATCCTCCTTCTTCATTATCCCATTTACTTTCTGCAAAGAACCAGTTCCACTGGCAGCAAAACATCCCCAGAGCATAATACTACCACCACCATGCTTGACAGTAGGCATGGTGTTCCTGGGATTAAAGGCCTCACCTTTTCTCCTCCAAACATATTGCTGGGTGTTGTGGCCAAACAGCTCAATTTTTGTTTCGTCTGACCAGAGAACTTTCCTCCAGAAGGTTTTATCTTTGTCCATGTGATCAGCAGCAAACTTCAGCCGAGTCTTAAGGTGCCTTTTCTGGAGCAAGGGCTTCTTTCTTGCACGGCAGCCTCTCAGTCCATGGCGATGTAAAACACGCTTGACTGTGGAGACTGACACCTGTGTTCCATCAGCTTCCAAATCCTTGCAGACCTGCTTCTTGGTGATTCTTGGTTGACTCTTGACCATCCTGACCAATCTCCTCTCGGCAGCATGTGATAGCTTGCGTTTTCTTCCTGATCGTGGCAGTGACACAACTGTTCCATGCACTTTATACTTGCGTATAATTGTCTGCACAGTTGCTCTTGGGACCTGTAGCTGCTTTGAAATGGCTCCAAGTGACTTCCCTGACTTGTTCAAGTCAATAATTCGCTTTTTCAGATCCACACTGAGTTCCTTTGACTTTCCCATTGTAGCTTTTGTAGCTGAGTCTAATCACTGGGTCAAATGAGCCCTATTTAAATGGGCTCATGAGAAGTCAACAGCTGTAGTCAATCAGAATCACTTACAAGAAGTGAAGAGGCCATGACATGAAGCTAATTTGATTGACACAACTCGCTACATCACCAAAATTGACAAATTTTGTTGCTGTATGTATATTTTTGACCCAGCAGATTTGGTGACATTTTCAGCAGACCCATAATAAATTTATGAAAGAACCAAATTTTATGACTGTTTTTTGTGACAAACATGTATGTGTTCCGATCACTCTATCACAGAAAAATAAGAGTTGTAGAACTTATTGAAAACTCAAGACAGCCATAACATTATGTTTTTTTACAAGTGTATGTAAACTTTTGACCACAACTGTATATGCTAAAGGGTGATTGTGTTGTAAGGGGTTAATGTGTATCCGGGGTGCATTTCTGAGCTTGCCTATGATGTAGGAGAGCAGGAGGTTCCAGCCGGTGATAAAAGCCCATATCTCGCCCACGGTGACGTAGCCGTAGAGGTAGGCGGAGCCGGTTTTGGGGACGCGGGCGCCGAACTCGGCGTAACACAGCCCGGCGAACACCGAGGCCACGGCGGCGATGAAGAAGGAGATGATGATGCTGGGACCCGCCACGGTCCGAGCCACCTCCCCCGACAGCACGTACACCCCCGCCCCCAGAGTACTGCCCACCCCCAGCGCCACCAGATCCAGCGTCTTCAAACAGCGCCGGAAATCCGACTGCTCGCCATCCGGCTCCAGCGGCTTCCTCCTCACCAGACTCCTCACAAACCACAGAAAACCGCTACAGGACATCCTGCAGAACCAATCAATCAATACATCAATCAATACATCAATCAATTAATACATCAATCAATACACCCTGCCGAACCAGACTCCTCACAAACCACAGAAAACCGCTACAGGACATCCTGCAGAACCAATCAATCAATACATCAATCAATACATCAATCAATACATCAATCAATTAATACATCAATCAATACACCCTGCCGAACCAGACTCCTCACAAACAATAGAAAACCGCTACAGGAGACACCTGTGTTCCATTTCTAAAATGAAAAAAAAAAAAAATCCCACATCACATTGCATTACATTACATCGAATTACATTACCGGTATTAGCAGAATAAGAAATACATGTTCGGTAAACATAGACCTTTTTGGTTGTGTGTGTATGCGTCTCAGCAGTTCAGCAAACTCCAAAACAAAAGCTCCGCCCGATCCGGGGAATCTCTGCTACCGGCCGCATTTAAAACAATGCCTCAACCCAAGAGTTTATCCTGGCTTCGTGTCTTTACTGAGACGCCCCGCACGGCACTTTACTTACTTTCTCTCTCTCTCCTCCTCACCAACTTTAGGACAATTGGTCCTAAATAGCCATATAATTTTGGTGACCCTAGGACTTACTGCGGCCGAGATATTTAGCTTTATTTGCCTCAATGCGTCTACAATCCAGAAGTAACGGTATTATACACTTTGGTGAACATCCACACTTTGGTCAACATTTCCCCTAACTCCCTAACCCTAGATCTCAGGAAACTCGAAATGTGTCAATCTGTCCGTCTAGTCGCTGTAATAAACCTTTTATTACCGATAATTACATATTAATTAACATTATTAGAAAAACTTGAAAAATACACCTTTGTAAACTAAGACACTTTAGTAAACAAATCCCCCAACTCCCTAACCAAAGATCTCATTACATCGAATTACATTACCAGTTGTTAAGAAACAGTAAATATTAATATTAAAGGTATTTTTCAGCTGATCAGACAAAATGACATTTAATCCAAAAACCTGATTATGATTATGAGAATGAAGTGTCATGTGAGTGATCTTGTTTCTGCGGACTCAAGTGTCTGAAACTAGTGAGTTGTTTCTGGATATTGGACCTGAACTGTGTATGTGGGTGAGTGTGCAAAGGACAGTTAGGCTGACACCTCAAAACTGAATGTCCAGTATGTAGCATGTAATGCAGAAGTCAGCGCCTAAGCAGCAGAGATGAGGCCGGAGGACACATAGAAAACAGTAGTAATCAATAAATGATTTAACTTAATCAGTTAGAAACAGTTGCTGAGGAACCGCTTAACTGACCTTTGCACAGTATGTATGGGTGGGATTTTGGGGATATAAGGTCTTGTAAATGTAAGGATCATTGAACTTCTTCTACTGAAACTCTGTCTGAGTGGAAGGGGTTCCCAGAGCTCTGTTGTAATAAATTGCTAATTTGCTGAAGATCTAAGTATCCTGTCTCTCTATCAACTCTACTTCAGGCTTCCATCAAAAGAATCAAGGGGAACGCACTGGAGCAGTTGAGGGTAGTGCTGTTTTTCCCAACACAGTATTAGCGGAATAAGAAATATATGTTCGGTAAACATAGACCTTTTTGTGAACAATGTTCCTAATTTCCTAACCCTAACCGTCAAACATAACATTACAGTGTCTAACAGTGCTCCGTTAAACAGATTTACTTTACATCGGACATTTTCTAACCTGATATCGACTTAAAATTTGCACCGCACGGCACTTTACTTACTTGCACTCTCGTCTCCTCCTCACCAACTGAGCGGAAAAAGGCATGTCGGCATGAGCGTGTTCGCACATGCGCAGTGAAGGTTCCGAATTTCTAGGTGATGTCACGGCTAGCGCTACTCATATTAAAATAACTAAAATAGCGTTTTAGGGTCGCGTGGGTGGTACAATGGTCAGATAGCCACCAAATTAACTAGCTAACATCGGACAATTGGTCCTAAAATGCCATACAATTTTGGTGACCCTAAGACTTACTGCGGCCGAGATATTTAGCTTTATTTGCCTCAATGCGTCTAAAATGCAGAAGTAACGGTATTATACTCTTTTAGGACATGTGTTCACCGAAGCACATTAATTACATAGTAACGACAGTATAAAATGATTTTAATTATATTCAAAAAGGTAATAGGTTAATGCGGAGAATTGGTAAGTCAAGGTAATGCACTTTATGTGGGTGTATAAGGTTTATTATTATTATTATTATTATTGTTATTATTATTATTATTCAAAAACTTAAAATATACAATACTAATACTTTTTGTTGTCTATTGAACCATCCTATCTCTAGCGCGAAACTATTTATGCGCATTATAAACGCATTGACGCAAATAAACCTAAATATTTCGGCCGCAGTAAGTCCTAAAATCACTAAAATTGTATGGCTATATCGGACAAATGTTACGATGTTAGCTACTGATTTTGGTGTCAATTGAACCATCCTATGTCTAGCGCGAAACTAAAACGCTATTTATGCGCAATATAAACGCATTGACGCACATAAAGCTAAATTTTTTTAAGGTTGCGCTACTGCGCATGTGCGAACTTGACGTCGGCAAGAAGCAGCAGCATGATTGGTTGCCACGTGACGTGACGCACCATCTACCTGGCGGGAAACCACTATTTTGGCGCAGTCGGTGTGTTGGAGAGACAGAAAGTAAGTACAGCACTTTGCGGTGCAAATTTGACTATTGTAAGTCAATTTCAGGAGAAAAATGTTGATTAAAAAATTTGGTTAACGGAGTACTGTTAGACACTGTAACGTTATGTTTGAAGCTTGTTTTAGTTAGGAACAATGTTTAAAAAGGGTCTATTTTTATTATTATTACTTTTTATTATTATTATTATTTTAGAAATGACACTGTAACGTTACGTTTGACGCTTGTTTTAGTTAGGAACAATGGTAATGCGATGTAATGTAGTGTGATATGGGACTAGGTCCATTGCTAGCTTTTAACAGGTTATCTATTCATTTTTTTCTTTTTTCTTTTTTCAGAAATGCAAAATCTAACAACAAGGTGCAGGTTTTGCAATGCATCATGTGCCAATGTGGAAATCCATTTGGCCATGATGCATGGCGTAACCACAATAGTGCAGCGAGTTCGAAAGTAAGTATTATTTTATTACTTGAATTGTTATATACTTACCTTTAATTCTAACCCTTAATTGTTATATTTGTGTAGTATACTGAGGACACATGCAACACGTCACCTATACTCTGGCCAGCTATCGCCTTTTTGGGTAAATATATATATATATTTTGTTATTTAAATGTGTTATGTACATTTATTTATGTTAACCCTTGTGTGGTGTTCTGGTGTTCTGTCCCTGCGCATTTATATTACATACAGTATGTTTAGCCAAGGGCTAATAAACATTGCTTCATTTGTAAATTTGAAACTAAACAAATTTTCTACTCAAATCTTGAGTTTAATTCATTTTCTTTTACATTTTATTAAAAAACTAATAAAAAAAGAGTAGCACTTTTTAAAAGAAATGTAACATAAAAAAGGTAAAGGGCAAATATTAACAATGTAAGCTGTTTATATTTCTTGCAATTTAGGTGAAGCGAGCATGTGTAAAGCATTTTAATGTAGAATTGCTTAATTTAGCTGAATTAAATACAAGTTACAAAAGTAAACGAGTGACAAAAATATGAACACCACACAAGGGTTAAACAAATGGTTCTAAATTAATACTATTTTTTTCTTCTTCTTCTTCTTCTTCTTCTTCTCCTTCTTCTTTGTAGACTCACACTCTTGCATTGGAATTATTTGGCGAGGACTCCTGGGCTACAGTTACAAGGCCAAGGGGCCAGGAGGAGGAGGTGGTGAAGAAGGAGGAGGTGGAGGAGGATGGGGACCAGCAGCAGCTGCAGGTGGTGAAGAAGGTGGATGAGGTGGAGGAGGATGGGGGCCAGCAGCAGCTGCAGGTGGTGAAGAAGGTGGAGGAGATGGAGGAGGATGGGGGCCAGCAGCAGCTGCAGGTGGTGAAGAAGGTGGAGGAGGTGGAGGAGGATGGGGACCAGCAGCAGCTGCAGGTGGTGAAGAAGGTGGAGGAGATGGAGGAGGATGGGGACCAGCAGCAGCTGCAGGTGGTGAAGAACAAGAAATGTTAGTAATGAAGTTATTCAATATATATATATATGTGTGTGTGTGTGTGTGTGTGTAATACTGGGTGTTTTGTGTTTAGATCACATCGTGCCAAAGGAGGACACAAAATGCTTCCGAAAAGGTGTTAGGCGTGTTCTGCCGAAGAAGCTCAGTAAGTACATTTCCTTTAATAATTGTTTTATTTTATTTTTTTCCTGTAAAGACAATATGATTTCATTAAATTTTCTCACAGAAACTTTGGAGAGCAACCCGTCCTGGGAGATTTTGGATCAGGTGTATGGAATGCTGGTGGGTTACTTTGTCAGTGTCAGTGGACATCGGAAAGGCGTCCTGCAAAATTTGAAGGTGTCCGAGGTAATGGACGCAGACGTCGAGGGGGACCACGTCGTTGTGGAAGTGAGTGTTGTGTGATCAGGGTTAAAAAGGATGTTGATTTTTTATTATTTGCAACATGTTTTTCTATTTTTTCTATTTACAGGTCAGCAAACACAAATCGGCGAGTACATACGGACATGCCCAGTTGGCCATGAACCATGAGGAGTATTCCTGGTTCACGAAACTGGTGTCTCTCCGTGATTTCTTTGCAGGGGGGATTCTGAACATTTTTTTTTAACCGTTCCGGAGGGGTTTGCAGCAGGCTGCTGCCACTTTTCCAAATGGAATGGAAGAGGATGGGGTTCGGAGGTCAGTTCACCTTTAAGAACTTCAGAACCTCCATGGTCCATTATGTGAGTATATATTATCTTTTTTTTAACATTTCATTTCAAGATTTCATAAAATTACATTTGTAACTTTTAAACTTTTAACTTGTAAATTTGTTTTGTGTTTTCTCAGAACAAGCACAAGAGCCCCAAGAAGAAGCAGCTCATCCACCGTGCTATGTGCCACTCTGAGGACGTGGCCTCCAGGTTCTACACAACCCTGAACACGGCCTCAGAGGCGGCCCAAGTGCGGAAGCTGCAGGCGGAAGAGAGTTCTCCCGAAAAGTCTATCACCTCCAGCCCGGAGAAAAAAAAAAAGAGGTTCAAGGAGGTGCCTTTTTGTAGAGTCTTCCCAGGAAAGTGAGGAGGAAGAAGAGCAGCAAACACATGTAAGTCATTGTTTACATATGTCTATGTCGTAGCAATTATGTCATTATCATGGTTTTCTAATAATGTTTTTTTGTATAACTTAGGGGTCTCACCAATCCCTATCCAGACCGCCGGCTTCCAAGCGGAAGTTATCTTCTCTTTCTAGTTCTTCGGAGGATGATAGTGGCCCGGAACGTCAGGAGGAAGAACAAGAAGAAGAAGAAGAACAACAACAAGGAGAAGGAGAATTATTCATCCTACAAAGCCCAGTGAAGAACCCTCAAACAGATGTAAGTCATTGGTTACATATATCTATATCGTAGTAAATATGTAATAATCTTTTTGTATAATGTAATAATCTTTTTGTATAAAGTAGGCCACCATGTGCAAGATAGGGGCAGATCCATCCGCTGGCCACACCTCTTTGTGAGCCAGAAGGACATGAAGCTCCTAGAGGCGAAGGTGTCGCCGAGGGTCAAGATGGTTAAGGCCAAGTGTTCCACTGTCATGCTCAGCAGTTCGGATGATGAAGACATTGAAGAGTCTGCGGTGTATGAATCCTTCAAATTTGTTTAGTATTCATCGTTGCATTTTGCCCAATTTTTCTTGTTGTTGTTGTTGTTGTTGAATTGTTCTTATTGTTGTTTTACTATGTTTTACGGTAAATTTCATGCAAGTCTGTTGTTGACATTGTTTACATACTTGTTAATCTTGAATACATGTTATTAATGGTTAAGAAATGACTCTTTCTTGAACATACACATCAATATAATAAGTCAATATAATATACACGATGTATAAGTAGTGCAGGGTTCTTTTGCAGGGTCCATGGTGGTAAGTTAAATGTAAAACCTGAAGATACACCCCTTTTAAATTTTTCTTTTTGGTTTAGGACTAAGGATCACTAAAGCGTGGTGGATCTCCAAAGTGCTTTTTTGTCATTTTTGGCTAAACCTTAAGTCCTATTTTCACCAAACCTATACCTATGTGTTGGGGACGGCAAGCCGCACCAGATGACACAAAATTTTTGACCAAAAGTATTTACTGTAAGGAGATAGGGCCCAGTTGTTTTTTTACAGAAAGCGAAGGGTTAATCCACTAATTCATTGGCGTGCCGACCCACCCCAACAAGTTTGGTAGCGGTCAGACTTACGGCTTAGCCAAAAAATGCAAAAAAGCGCTTTGTAGATCCGACACGCTTTGGTGATAAAAGCCCTAACCAGATGATTTTACACTTAAAAAAGCTTTTTAATTGCAAAAAAGTGAAATGTGTGGAAGAAGACCCAAGTACAATGAACATATGCGAGTTTGGTGACCCTAGGGTCAAAGGTCGCTGAGATACGATTTTTTTTTTCTAATTTTTTTGAAGCCTGAGGGTGTACTCACACTAGGCAATCCGAACCGTGCCCGGGCACAGTTACCTCCCAAAGCACGGTTCGTTTGGCTAGTGTGATCGCTCCGAACCGCGACGCTACTGTAAACAAGCATGGCGGCAAAGGGCTCTTTATGGTCTACGGCAGAGGTGCAGTGTTTGCTGGATATTTGGGCGGATGAGAGCATACAGCAACAGCTGGAAACCACGCATAAGAACTCAGATATATTCGGTAAAGTTCGTGAATATCTTTTAGCTCGTGGATATCAAAGATCTGTGGAACAATGTCGTGATAAACTGAAGAAACTGCGCAGTCAGTATCTCAAGGCGCGGGATACGCTCCGTAAGTCATGGCAGCTCATCAGAAGAAAAGGACAAATTCCCATGGTATGATGCTGTGGATAAAATAATCGGGCACAAACCAACTAGCCAGCCTAATATATTGGAGTCTGCTACACCGTCCGACCCATCGGACAGCTTTACGGAGGACACTGGACCGGCAAGCCCACTGAGCAGTGAGTAACGTTTAGCCTGTGATATCTTACAAAATAATATGAAAAACGTGAAAAAATGTCTGTGGGGTTTCTACCCTATACAGTCATATAGACGAGCATGTAACACACAAAGTATGCTCTATGTTTATGACCCTAACCCTACACCTTTTGACATGGTTAACTAGTTAGCTAGCTAACTAGTCCAGTAGCTTTAAATGAGCTATGTTTTTGTTGTTTAACTGGTCTACAAACATGATCAACCTGACCAAGCTTGACAACAAACGGTCGACTAGCATGATCAAGCATAATCATATTCAAATGCAACATACATTATGCTAGTTATGAGTTGGATTTTTTAACCAGTAATTAGTGATAAGCAATATTAGCTAGGTGCTCCAGGGCTTTGTTTCAGTATGGTGTACTTTTGTTTACGTTAAGCAATCATTTAGTGCTAGTCTGATGTTCAGCCTCTGCCTGTATATTCCCTGCTGAAAAAAATCCTGCTCAAAACCAGCTGGTCATCCAGACAAAACATACCCCATGCTGGTGGGCTAGCTCATTAACTTAGCTAGTATAGGGTATGTTTTTTTCCTAAATGACCAGCTGGTTTTGAGCAGATTTTTTTTTCAGCAGGGTTATATTTGTTATTATTACAGTGGGCTAATGTTTACGTTTGTGTTTCCTTTTTTTTTTTTTTTTTGCTTTTAACAGCCACCTCACTATCTTCAGATCAGTCAATCACTTGTGATGACAGACAAGCTGAGACCTCTAATGGTAGCACACTTCAAAGAACACCCTCAGAACAGAGGAAGAACAGGAAGAGGAAGACGAAGACAGATGTGGGTGATCTCATGGCCTCATTTTTGGACATGCAAAAGAAACAGCATGATGAATTCATGCAAGGGGAGCAGGTGCGTCACCAGCAAGAGAAGGACATGCTCGATAACTGGATGAAAGCACAAATAGAGATGGAGGAGCGTCGGCAACATCTACAGAGGGAAGAGCGCCAAGAGTCAAACAGGATGTTCCACCAAATGATGACCAGACTGTTTGAAGTCATGGTGCCTCCTTTCCCACATCAGCCCCCCTCACATCCACCCCATCCCTCTTACCAACACTATTCTTACCCCACCAGTGAGGAGACACAGCCCTCCCACCTTGATCAACCCCATACATCTACCCAGGGCTATCACAACCTTAAAGTCCAACCTTTAACTCTTACTTCTTATTTGCATAATTATATGCTTTAATTACATTTAAAACAATTTGTTTTTTTATGCACTGTTCTACCTACATGTTGTAGGTTTGATTCTTTATTATCCTCCAAAGAGGATTTGTTTTTGGACATTTGAGGCTTGCAAGAATATTAAGTTGTTAATAATCGTTTCATGTTTTGAAGAATGTTAAGAATGTTTACTGTTTTCATACTACCATTTCAAAATCCTGATTTTGTGTTTCATAGCATTATATTCCAAATTGTGCCTTTACATAGTTACAGTTGTGGCCTGTATAATTAATTTCATATGTGAACACTTACCATTTCAGTGGTTTTCTTAAAAAAAAAAAACAGCATTTTTATATTATATACTGTAAGGTCCTGGCCCTGTTTCCTGTCTGTCCTCGTGCCTGTGTTGTCCCACGTGACCCGTGCCCCTGTGTTCTGCCCGTGTTTTTCCACTCACCTGTGTTCTTTTGTAGCTCCGCCCCTTCGTCCCAGGTGTTTCATGTTTCCTGTGTGTGTGCACCTCTATTTAAGGTCCGTGTTCCATTTCCCCGGTGTCGATCCTTGTACGTTTATCGTCTGTCAGTGTTCCATGTTTTCCCCGATTTCCTCAGTCTTGTTTTCAGTTTATCCCTGTGTATTGTGTATCCGGTTTTTGTTAATAAATCCCCTTTTTGTTTGCAATTGTGTCCGCCTCCTCGTCTTCCCTGCACCCACCCTGACATATACCAAAATTTGTGGAAGAAAACCACACATTTATATATGTTGTACATACTGTTAAAAGTCCACAAAAGTTTTGGGAAAATATATTTTTTTATTGCTAGTAAAAGCAAAAGAAAAAATAAAGTTCATCAAAAAAGTGAAACAACTTTGTCACATTAGTAACTCTGTCAAATAATCTGATCTCATCTGAAACTTGCAGGGTCTACATATATGATAATACACACAAGGAATTTGGGGGTATTTGAAATGAGGTGCAGTAACATCACCTGAAACATGTAAACATGTAAACTCTACAGATTAGAAAAATACAAACACAAAGCATCTCTTACTGCATTTGATGTGGCATTTCCATTTACAGCATTCCATTCAGTCTCATTTTCTTGCTGAACATCAACATCAAATTCCTCACTGTTCACTTCACAAAAATTGTGAAGCACACAACACGCTGTAATGATGTTGTTTATGTTGCTGGTGTGGCAATCACACCTCTTCATTAGACACCGCCATCTTCCTTTGAGAAGGCCAAAGGCCCTCTCCACAGTCATGCGTGCCCTGCTAAGCCGATTGTTAAAGTTAGTCTGTGCCTGGGTTGTTTGCTGGTTTTCAGGATATGGTTTCATCAACCATGGCAGAAGTGGATATGCTGCATCCCCCAAGATCATCACTGGCACATCTACTCCTGCAAAGCTCTCTGTAATGTTAGGGAATAGTTGACCACTCTGTCCCTTCTCGTATAAGGACGAATTGCCAAACACTCTAGCATCATGGACTTTGCCCGGCCAACCTACGTTGATGTCCCAGAACTGGAGTCGATGGTCTACCACACCTTGCAGGATGACAGAATGGAAACCTTTACGGTTGTAGTAATCAGTAGGACTGTCAGGGGGAGCTAAAATGCCAATATGAGTCCCATCAATAGCCCCCGCACATTGTGGAAATCCCCACCTGTCTCGGAAACCTTGTATAATGGCCGTGAATTCTTGGGCAGAGGGTTTTCTGATGTAGATGGGAAGCAGTTTTTCCACAATTACCTGGGCAACATGATTGGTTATAGTGACTGCAGTTGATTGGCCAATCCCAAATAAATGGGAGATGGTTCTGTACTCCACATTTGTGGCCAGTCTCCAGATGCATATTGCCACACGTTGTTCGACAGGTACTGGTTTCCTGAATGTGGTTGTGTCTCTTTGAAGGTGAGGCTGTAGGAGGTCGCACAACTGCAAGAATGTGGTCTTTCTCATTCGAAAATTTATTTTCCATTCACAGTCTGTCCAGCTCGTGACAACATGCTTCCACCACACACCACACCTCTGCCGAATCCAGATGGTCCTGCAGAATGGAAAAGAAATGTTAACTGTAATGATATTTGATGCATAGAAGATCACCTTACACAACTGCAACAAACAAATAAGAATTTAATTAAATTGAATAAACTTTTTTTTGGTTGCATTCCATCTTTTAACGTTGATGATGGAAAATCAACCATTAAACAACCTTTACTTTACATTGACTAATAGACATTGGTTAGTGTTGAAATACTGAATCAACACTCATTTAAAGGTTTTGGATAGTTGGGAGCTCATCTACACTTAATGCTTTTCGGAGAAAGCTGCTCCCCTCTAATAATAACAATAATAATAATAATAATAATAACAATAATTATTATTATTGTTATTATTATTATTAGTAGCAGTAGTAGTATTTTAATGTCCCTTTCTACACTGAAATACAGCACAATTAATATGAAGAGAATATCAATAATATACATATTTAATGCAAGTAAAAATCCATACAAACAGTAAATGTAAAACCATAACATTGAATCAATCTTGAACCAACATAAAATCAGTGCACAAATCAATTCTGACAGCGATCAACGTTGTTTCAATGCATCAGCAATAGAAAAAAAAAAAAATCATTTTGCTTTCTAGGTATGTAGCGTTAGCACCTTAACAATAAAATGAACCAGTTGCTTGCTTAAAGTGCTCTTTTCACTGGGAAATTGTATTTTAGACTTGTTATACACAATTCTGCATATAATATTTTTGAAAAGGGTTCTAAAGAGCACCATAATGGTTAGTGTTACCCATAATAAATTAGGACTACTATCTACAAGTCCTAAACAACAAACACATTTTATTATTACTTGAGTTTTATGTTTCGCTCCTTTGGTCACTATTTATGTATATAGCAAGTACGTCTCTTACCTTACTGATGAACGTGAATTGTAGTCCGCGAGTAAAGCTGCAAATTTCTCCCTGGACGTCTGCTGCTTGTGTTAAAACCTCCTTACACGTGCAGCACGATTAGCAGTAAATCGCTGTGTTGCACAATCAATGACTCTCTGGTTCAGTTGCGTATTTACACGCCCAAAACGACTCCAGAGAAACAAAAACAATAGTACGATCCTGAACTCCATTGTTTTGCGCGCGCATACTGTTCTTCAAAACAAAAGTCGCCTGTTGATGACAAAAGCATGCTTGGGCACGGATCGTTTAGCGCAGTGTGAGTGCAGGCCTGCGGGGGAGGGGGCCGAACCGTGCTCCGGCACGATTCAACCAAACCGGGCCTAGTGTGAGTACACCCTTAGTGTAGGCCCGAAAATCCCTTTTTTGCTCCCATGAGGGCTAGGAAGGTCACGAAATTTGGTTTGCATATTGTATTCATCATTCCGAAAAACATATCCAAATTTGGTGAGTTTGTTTTGGCAATTTTTATTTATTTATATGTTTAGGACTAAGGATCACGAAAGCGTGGCGGATCTCCAAATTGCTTATTTGTCATTTTTGGCTAAACCTTAAGTCCTATTTTCACCAAACCTATACCTATGTGTTGGGGACGGCAAGCCGCACCAGATGACACAAAATGTTTGACCAAAAATATTTACAGTAAGGAGATAGGGCCCAGTTGTTTTTTTAAGGAAAGCGAAGGGTTAATCCACTAATTCATTGGTAATTTCTGGGGCCCCTAGGTCAAAGTATGCTTTGAGTCTTTTTCACTTACAGAGGGTCAGGCATGTCATGGGTTGGCCATTGTAGGGTTCTGGCAACACTTTGGGACTCCCTCCACACTTTGATGACCTAGTACCTTACATGTCCCAATGTGTCATGATTTTTCATTTCTAGGGTTCTGGCAACACTTTGGGACTCCCTCCACACTGTGGTGATCCATTACCTTACATGTCCCAATTTGTCATGATTTTTAATTGCTATGGTTCTGGCAACACTTTGGGACTCCCTCCACACTGTGGTGATCCAGTACCTTACATGTCCCAATGTGTCATGATTTTTCATTGCTAGGGTTCTGGCAACACTTTTGGACTCCCATTACACTTTGGTACTTCAGATACACTTTTTGAGACACATAACATTTGATAGACTCACATAACACTTTGGTTATCTTTTCCCTATCTGAGTGCAAGATTTGTCATTTCTTCCATTATGATGACTGGGATGGACTCTGCTCAGCCCAAGAGCGTTGCCAGTGAGGTTTTCAGATTCATTTGAAGACACTTAAAATAAAACAGCCTTCTAGCCAAAAACCGACGAGACCTATGCGTCGGGCTCGTCCCTCCGATCGCAGCCATGTAAATTTTTATTTATCAATCGATCTAGATCAAAAGATACGTTTTTAAAGCCTTTTTAAGATTAGGCAGGGCCCTACCACGCCCCCAGGGGGGCGTTGACCATGTTTCGGCCCGTTCCGAGACATCTCATCAGAACATGTTATTTAGGGACCCACGACACTTTGGTGATCCGGGGGGCGGTCCTATGATGTCACACGACACATTGGGACCACCCCGGGGTTCAACAAAGTTTATTAAATTTTCGCTAGGAAACAGATCACCAAAAGGTATCACAGGGTCTCATCAGTACCGCCTACCAGTGTTGGGAGTCCGCAACTGCAAGCTCGCTATCTCAGAATCGGAAGGAGATAGGCGCGTCGTTCCATTAAAAAAAAAAACTTTGGGAGATGGGGACATATCAAAAACTGGTCCATTTGTCTCTGGCTGCCTTTGGGAATTTATGAAAAATAAAACAAAATTCCCTATGGGGCATACCATTCATTTTTTTTAAATTTCAAACGGTCATAACTCCGCGTAGGAAGGTCGTAGGACGATAATTTTTGCACCACTGGACTCTATTTTGAAAGGAGATTGCCGTAGACACCTCAGGTCCCAAAGCGTGCCAGGCCCTAGTTAGGGTTAGGTTTTTGTAATATACAATGACTTCCCTCAGTACAGCCCAACAGGCTGCATGGTTTGAGTAGGAAGACCAAGGGTAGTGCACGGGCCGGCGCTTGTTAGGCATTGCTACTGGGCTTGAGGTCAATGAGCAGGTAAAGTAGGAGTAGGCAGAGTGAGGGGTGTGTTACTCGACCAAGCAGGACCCCCTCTGAACTGATCTGTCTTTTCTAGCTTAATCCTACTTCGTCCGAGTGCTAGGTCTCTAAACTTGTTTATTTTAATTGTGAGGTCACAGGGAGCATAGTGAGGAGTGCACCACTAGACTGAGCAGGGCACCCTCTAGACCGTCTTGGCCTTTCTAGCTCACCCATTCCCTCTCCCTAAAGTTATTGTTTAACTAGGGAGCGAATGGGTGTGAAGACATTTTAATTGAGTATTAGGTCCCTAAGGTTTTTTAAGTAGTTTTGGTATTTTATAATAATTTTTTATTATTACTACTTGAAATAATTTACATGATTAGTATTATTATAACAGGAAGTTATAATAATACTATTAATAAGTAGCAGTGTAGTTTTTAGTTGGATGCTCTTGGATAAGCTTCCATGTGTTCCTAATTTGTTGATTGCGGGGAAAAAAAATTATTAAAGTGATCTACTTTTAATTTTAGTTATGGTCGACTATTGTTGGGCAAGTCTGTTGTTGCAACGTTTCGGAAGAGAATGATCCTTCATCAGGCACAGACTTGCCTCAGTTCCAGCTCTGAAATGGTTTCCCCTGTCCTGCTGCTTATATAGGCTTCCAGGAACAGGCTCCGCCCCTTGTTTAATTTCAAATGTTCAGTTAAGTCAATTCCCAAGGGGGAGTGGATTTTTAAAGGGAATATTTGTTCCTCTTTTTAGATTTTAGGTTTGGATTAATGCTGTGATTCCCCAGGTAAGTATTTTTTTTATTCTTTTCAGGTTTTATGGAGAAATATCCTTCATTTTAGTTTAATGACATTTTGTTGAGTATTTGTTTTTTAGGTTTTTTGAGGAGAGATTTCCTTTGTTTTTAATGACCCTTTGGTAATAGAGAGTTTGGTTTGATGACACATTCATAATCTGTGTTTTTTTTAGGTTTTGAGGAGAGATTTCCTTCATTTTTGGTTTGATGACCCTTTGGTAAGTATTTGTTTTTAGGTTTTGAGGAGAGATCTCCTTTGTTTTTAGTTCAATGACCCTTTGGTAATGCAGAGTTTGGTTTGATGACACCTTCGTAATCTGTGTTTTTTTAAGGTTTTGAGGAGAGATTTCCTTCGATTTTTAGTTTAATAACCTTTGGGTAAGTATTTATTTTATATTTTTATGGAGAGGTTTTTCTTAATTTTGAATTTGATAACCCTTTATCTTCCAGAGAGACAGAGAAGTGAACTTAAGGAAAGATGGGTAAGCAGAGGAAGCCCCACGTAACCCGGCAATCATGGGTGGCACTGGCTGGATTAGGTTAAAGGTCCTGGGGCCAAAGGCTCCAAGGGTCCGAGGCCCCAGACCAGTCCAGGAAACCCGGTGGGTGTCATCATGGGGGGTGTGGCTACGTCACGGAAGAGTCATCATGACCGTTTGGTGACCGTGGCCGTGGCCGACCCCCCCAAGGGGGTCGTGATCTAGGGCACGTAGAGCCAAACCGAGCACATAGCGCCGACCGGCACGACCGGTAGAGGTCAACCTTGTCGAAAGCGGGCGCTTAAAAACACCTATTTCAGAAGGAAAGGTCCTAGGCTTACCAAACTTGAGTATGTCAGATAGACCCTTGCAACATATCCAAATGTGGTGTCTCTGGGACTTAATGAAGCCGAGATATGGATTTTTGAAGTGTTTTTTTAAGGTCAGAGAGTAGGCCTCAAAAATCTTTGTACTGTAGGTGAAACGGTTCCCGAGATACGAACCTTTAACCGATTTTCCAGAGGCCTAAATTTAGGCCCAAAAATGGCTTTTCGGCCGCCGGGGGAGCTAGCAACGTCGTAGGGTCACGAAATTCGGTCCGATTTCGTGTCTCTACGTCAAACCGTTCCCGAGATACGGCCCCGAACTCTTTTGGCCCGGATTCAAAATGTAGGCTGTGAGGGGAGGGGCTACGCCCACGAAACTTGGCACACCACAAGGGGGTGCTGGTGTGCTCACTATATCCGAAGTTGGTGACCCTAGGACTTAAAATGGCCTAGTTATGACCTTTAACGTTTTGGTGACCCCTGACTCTTTGGTGAACACTGATCCTAACTCCCTAACCAAAAGACTTAGAAACATCCACAGGGGGGCACTGTGTCCGTCTAGTCATTTCGTGTAACCTACCGTTAGCCCCGTGAGCGTACGAGCGCCAAAAAATATTTTTGTTTTTATCCACACTTAGATGTCAGGAGGTTCTTAGACCTATAAAGGACAAGACCATTGTGTGGTTTAGAAGTTGATAGAAACGTAACTTTTGAACCCAACGGGCCAGGTCCACGAGACTCTACACGGTGTTAGCAGAGTTCACTCTGACCAACATATCCCAGTTTGGTGTCTGTAAGTCAAACGGTTCCCGAGATACGAACCTTTAACCTATTTTCCAGAGGCCTAAATTTAGGCCTGAAAAAGTCTTTTCGGGCGCCGTCAGGGCTAGCAACGTCGTAGGTTCACGAGATTCGGACCACTGAGTCAGACCGAAGGTCCGATTCAGGGTCCGAATTTCGTGTCTCTAGGTCAAACCGTTCCCGAGATACGGCCCCGAACTCTTTTGGCCTGGATTCAAAATGTAGGAGGGGCCTGTCAGGGGAGGGGCTACGCCCACGAAACTTGGCACACCACAAGGGGGCGCTGGAGTGCTCACTATATCCAAAGATGGTGACCCTAGGACTTAAGGGTCAGGAGTTATGGGCTCTTAACTTTGGTGAACTTACATGACACATCGGTGATCTTTTATCCTAACCAATCCCCAACCAATAAAGTAACTTCAGTCGAGTCACGTGTCATTTTGTTCGTCTAATCGACCTGCACTACCTACTGAATGTTTGGTGAACGTATCACTTACGGTTGTGCCAAAAGTCACCAAAAAACACTTTTGTGAACCGTGACTCTTTGGTGAACGTAATTCCTAACTCCCTACAACAACACTTAAATACGTCGGGAAAGGTGCCATTTTGTTTGTGTCGTCACGCTGCTCCACCTACTGGACATGTGGAGGACATATCCCTTAGGGGTGTGGCAAAATTAGAAAGAATTTCTCAAAAACGTCATGTTTTACCAGATCATTATGGGTCCACCTTAAGTGTTTTTCCCTTCATGCAATTCATCCTTCACCGCATCATGACCCAGGAAGTGCCCGTAAAGGTCAGTCAGTATAGTGAGAGAGGAGAGACTGGCAGTAAGTATGTTTACCTCCTTGTTATGTTTATTAAACAATGTTTAACCAATGTTGTCAGTGACCATTTACACTTATAAGTGTAAAATGAACATATATATATATATACATCAACACACACCTATAAGCCTAATATAAACATGTAAACAAATGTTTTTAATGTTTGTTTAGAGATGCAAAGACAACAACTATGTCCAATTTGTCATAACACGTATGGCAACCTGCCAAGGCATTTGACCAATACGGAGGAGAAGATGCTGCTCCTGCAGCTGTCCAGTGGGCGGTAAGCAGTAGTTTTTTAATATGTAAAATATTATTAATATTTCTATTTGTTTATTATTATTATTATTTTTTTTTTTAGTGTCAATGGTACATTCATGTGCCAGGAGGTGGGATGTGGCACACTTGTCAAACGCATCGATAGGCACTACATGGATTGCCATGGTGAAATGGAGGTATGTGATTAAAATGCGTTATACATTAGTAGGTAAATGACATATGTTTTTGTATTTTATGTGATTAAAACTCATAGTAGCCTGGTTAAAAAATCTTATTATATTGTATGTTATTACAATGTGTTATACATTAGTAGTTACATGGTAATAATGTATGTTTTTGTATTTTATGTGATTAAAAGTATTCAAATTCATACTGACAATTAAAAATTATTCTGATCTGTTTTGTAGGAAAGCGATATGGCATACGCGGTCGCCAAGACCAAAAAAAATTTTGTGCTTTCCAAACTGGCTGATTTGAGGGCTACGCACCCAGAGGTGCCTATGATGTCCGTTCTGGACGTGGGGTTCAAGCCGGTACCAGTTGTGACGCCTGAGGCCCCGGCTGAGGCTGAGGCTGTCGAACTGTGTGTTGCAGAGGAGGTGGTGCCGAGGTTGTCTGCAACAACCCCAATTGTGTTGAGGCTCACAGGAGGAAGGATGAAGAAATTAAAGTCCTCAAAGCGCGATTGGGCCTAGCAGGGCAGGATTGCCCTAGGAGTGATTGTAAGGTCAAGGAAAGGGAGCTGGGGAGGCTGGTCTGTCTATATCAGATGAGCCCTCAGAAGCGCACAAGAAAAAAATTCTCCCACGAGGACTCGTTCTCAGAGGAGCACAACCCCAAATATGGTGAGCGCAATTGTTGTCAGTGTTTATATATATATATATATATATGTGCCTTTTTTATATGTTCAATACCTGTTTTGTTTTGTGTAATGTTTGTGTTTTACAGAAAAAATCCTACAAGACTGTTTTTTGTTTGTTGTGGGGCCTAACCCGACGGACAAGGCAAAAGACAACACATGGCAACACTTGCAGGAGTCATGTCCGTCGTTTTCTTTTATATGCGGGCCGGGGCCATCTTTTGAAGGGCAATTTTTCCTTCTTGAAAGTTGCCTCTGTGATTTCAAAGTAACTTGTGTTTTGTTTTGTTGTTTGTCTATTGTTTCCAGGTGGATTGAAGTCCTTATCGCAGATGGCCTCAAGCCAACAACCATAAGGGTCAACATCATGAACCTTCGGAATTTTTTTAGGTTCCTCCAGGACATGCCTTCTGGTGAAATAAAGCTGTCTATGCTGGATTTTCAGCGGCTGAATTCGCAGACGCAGCGATGTCTGAAAACTATCCACAAGGACGTCACAACACACCGACAAAAAATACGGAGGGAATTGTCGAGTAAGTACTGATGGTTACAATGTTACATCTAAACGGTACTTTATATGCGGTTTGTTTATTCTTTGGTTTGTGTGTTTGTTTGTTTGTTTGTTTGTTTGTTTTTTGCAGGAAACATCCTTCCACGGAAAATGAGCTCCCAGTTCAGGGAGAAGGTCGAGGAAGTTCTCCCGAAGAAACTTGGTAAGTTTGCTTTTTATTGAAATTAGGGAAAAAATGTGTTTTAATACAAGGCTACTCATTGTCATGTGTTTTTCATAGGGCTGCTGGAAGAAAATCCAAGGAGACAGAACTTGAAGGCAATTTATGGATTGCTGTCCGGATATTTTATTTCGATGTCCGGGCACAGGACAGGGGTACTCAGCAATATGCTGGTATCAGAAGTTGAAGATTCTGAGGTCGAAAATGGCATGACCATCATTGAGGCAAGTGTTACTCTGTTGTGTAAGAAAACAGTGTTTACCACGTGTTTGATTGCAAAAATGTTTTGTTTATTTGTTACAGGTGGAAAGCCACAAATCGGCAGCGACTTATGGGCACGCCCAACTGTGCCTTTCTGAAACTGAGGTTGGGTGGTTCATGACCCTTCATAGTTTGCGCAACAAATTCGAAGGGTCAGAATCACCCTACTTTTTCTTTTCAAAGTCGGGGGGCAAATGTCTTAAGCTTGTTGAGTATTTTCAACAGCAGTGGTTGGAGCTGGGGTTCTCGGGCTGTTACAACTTCAGGAACCTCAGAACGTCCATGGTTGACTATGTAAGTATAGATTTTTTTAACGTAAATAACCATAGGTTGGTTTCCGAATTAGGGACTAAGTTCACCAAAGCGTTGTTGTAATGATATGCTTGTTTTTTGACCTGTTTTTCAGACCAAGAACATCTCCCCAGCCAAGAGGGCCCTTTTACACAGATCCATGTGCCACTCTGACACGGTAGCTTCAAAATTCTATATTCCGCTCAACACGGTGACTGAAGCTGCACATGTCAGAGAGATGCAAGAGACGGCGGCTGGTAAGGAGGAGAGGAGGATGGCGGAAGATCGGCAGCAAGCAGAGATGGCGGCTGGTAAGGAGGAGAGGAGGATGGCGGAAGATCGGCAGCAAGCAGAGATGGCGGCTGGTAAGGAGGAGAGGAGGATGGCGGAAGATCGGCAGCAAGCAGAGACGGCGGCTGGTAAGGAGGAGAGGAGGATGGCGGAAGATCGGCAGCAAGCAGGATGCTCCAGCACCCCACCAGTGCAGAAGCGACCTCGGCTGAAGCGGGTTTTAAGGTTCGAGTCTTCCACTGAAGAGGAAGAAGACGAGCCCAGGTCCAAGATGCAGCTGGTTGCCCAGTCGAGCACGAGCGACACCGACGATGACTCAGCCTTAGTTCCGGTCAGCCTGAGCTCATCTGAGAATTGCTCACCTTAGATGCGGTCATAAGTCCACCCCATCAGATCTGTAATTTGTATGTTAATTTGTAAATAGTTAACCCTAGTGTTGTTTATTTGTTGAGGCTGTTTTTTTAAAAGCTGAAGTTTGAATTTTTCTAAATAGTGTTTGTTAGGTAGATGTAGGTATGTTTGTTTTCTTTGTTAGCTAGGTTTATTGATAGGGTTTTTGTAAGTTTCATAATGTTGCAAAATAAAAAAAACAAATAAATGTTTAAGAAATGTCTCTTTTCATTTGTTTTAGTTAGGGACCAAGGTCACCAAAGCGTATTGGTTCACCAAAGTGGTATCTGGTGAATTTTGGCACAACCATAAGTGCTACATTCTAAAAACGTCCAGTAGGTGGCGTAGGTACACTAGACGGATAAAATGACAGTGGTTTGGAGTCTGTATGTCCTTTGGTTTCCGAGTTAGGGACTTCGGTCACCAAGGAGTCACGGTCACCAAAGTGTCATAGCTCCAAAGGGTCACCAAAGTGTTTTTTTCACCAATATGCCATTAGATACTTGCAGAAGGTTTTAGAGGGCGACCATACGGATAGTCTGACAGTGGTTTGGAGTCTGTATGTCCTTTGGTTTCCGAATTAGGGACCAAGGTCACCAAGGAGTCATGGTCACCAAAGTGTCATAGCTCACCAAAGGGTCACCAAAGTGTGTTTTTTCACCAATATGCCATTAGATACTTGCAGAAGGTTGTAGAGGGCGACTATACGGATAGTCTGACAGTGGTTTGGAGTCTGTATGTCCTTTGGTTTCCGAATTAGGGACTGTGGTCTCCAAGGAGTCACGGTTCACCGAGGTGTCCCATTTTATATGTTTCTATCTGTGTTCGACACTTTGTAAAAAGTTTTTGGAGTAGGTAAAAGTCGTTGTCATTTTTGAGCTTTGGGTGATGTGGCGGTGATGCCCACCAATTTTTGGGCAAATCTAACTTTTGTAGTTAGGTAGATAGGAGTCAATGACACTTTGGATCACCTCTTGACTCTTTGGTGACTTTTGGCTTTTTGCCAATGTGGGCGTCGGCTTTAATAATGTGGGCGTCGGCTTTAATTTGAATAATGGTTAGGAACAAAGGTTGCAAATGTGTCCCCAAATCTGTCCACCTGGTGGTGGGGTAGAGTAACTGCAATTTTTTTATTTTGGAGAGGAAATGAGCTAGAGACTCCGTTCTATTTTTAATAAATACTAGGCCTCGAGTGTATCACCACAGATGTGGAATGGTGTCTCTAGGTCTTTTCGTCTTTTTTGAGTAGGGTCTGGTAGGGTCTGGCTGCAGACCTCCACTGTGAGGCTCCAGCAATCTGGGGCTCACCTCACGCGAGGGGACGGAAGTGACGTTCACACCTACGTATGCGTGTATATGGAAGCAGAGTCCTGCGCTGCGAGGTGAAGACGGGCTTCTGCGTGTTTTCTTCGTCAAATCACGGTAATTTATTCAAGATTCAGAAAGTTAGCTAAATAACAGGCTTAACTCTGGCAGTATAAAGATGCATAACATAGATTACCTGAACGCACGGTGGGAAAATTACGACAGTTTTGATAAGGTTGGCTAAGCTAACAGAGTTTATAGGTTGATAAATAGATAGATAGACAGATATATAGACGGATAGATAGACAGATAGATAGATAGATACTTTATTAATTGATCCCAGAGGGAAATTCTTAACATCCAGAAGCAGATATACATAGTATGCAGAGTATAACGTTACATTATCAATGTAGCTCTGGACCGGAATACAGTTTTAATTTAAGTTTGATGGTTTAGCTGGTCTACGATCATAATTAATATGGCCCATTTAAACTGATTTGATCATCTGGCTTCCATGAAAGCTCATCTTTAGCTGTATTTTTTCAGACTTAATATGCATAGTTAAATCCTTAAGTTAACGGGAGCCATTTATCATACTTATTTACTATTATTGAACTGTACCTTAAACATTGCAGATTTAAATACTGTAAGATATATTTATATATATTTTAAAGTTGTGTAAGACGTTTAAAACATCAATTTATTTAATGAATTAATAAATGTATTGTTAAAGAAATGTCTTATTTAAAAGCAAACTTCAGATTTGGTGGCAAATAACTGAACAGTGATTACAAATTAAAGACCATAGTTGCCAAGTTAATAGCAATTAATTAATTAATTTGTTTATATGGTTTTGTCTTGCGTTTATAGAGATGCACAAATCGATTTTCAGGGCAGAATCCCTGCCAGTGCTGGAGACATGCCAAAGTTGCTGCCGTTATGTTCATTGTCCTCTGTGTCCGGCTGGAATGTTCAAACCTACTAGGCTCTCCAGAACCTTAAGACACATTGAAGTGCATATTAAAAATGCATTGGCTTTCGAAGGTACCTCATTCACATGTTCATTCACACAGATTACATAAACTGTTATGGAGTCTGCTAATCTCTATACTGCTTTTGTAGGATACAAAATATGCAAATGCAATTTGGATTGCAGACCCCAAGGGCATTTTCACTGCCCACAGTGCTCAAAGACAATCATAAGAAGGGACACCATGATTATTCACCTGAAGTCATGCCGTGAGACACATTCTGCAACTCCTCTTAAGGAGTCTGAGACATCATCTTCAGTAAAACAGATGCAACCACCATCTACTCTGCCACCTCATGTTTCCGCTCCTGCTCCACTGTTGGAACCCAGATCAGATGAATCCCATCCACCTCTACTTTTGACTGAAAGTAGCACTTTACCAGAGTTGCCCAGTTTACCTGCGCAAAGGCCACCAAAAGTACAGTGTCCTTTTTGCTCTTTAGAACTGCTTAATAAAAAATTGCCTGCACACATTTCTAGAATCCATGGAGACTCTGAGAAAGACATTACTAAGGTCTCACATCTTTATAGTGTTTGCATCGACGCCACTAATGGCATATCTGCAGTCCAGACATGGATTTTCAGTGCCTATACATGCACAGAAGAAAACATGGGGCAAAGTGCACAGTGTTGAATGTGAATTAGAAGAGTGCAAGCAGTTTCAACTTTTAGCACGGAGAAGTGGATTGAGTTTTAGTAATTAACATATACGTTCACTGGAGTACTGCACTGACACTGCTGCGGAAGAACTCCTTCAAGCAGAGGTTCTTGAAGAAATGGTGCATTGTAAGATACTTGGTGAATCCAGGAAGAATTCATGTCTCAATCGGCAAAGGGCAGCACTTAAAGCTCTTGTTCCCTTTTCTGTACAAGTACAATATAGAGGATCTGCAACAAACATTTGTCTGTCTATTTGTGAACCACAAAGAAAACATTACAGTCGTTTCGGCAGAGTAATGGTGACCTATAACACGGACGCTAATACCTGGCATTGTCCATGTGCAAGGCCAAGAGTTTCATGTATCCACAAAAGCATTGGGAAATGGCATTTGTTTCAAACAAAAAGAGACTTATTCAAGACTACAAGTGCAGATTCACCTCATGAAACATCAGGATCAGTCTATCCACCAATCAAGACCAACTTGGAACGTGTTGTGCATTTACAAGGAGAAGAAAGTTCCAGCACACCTTCCAGCTGAACTTTTCAGATCAAAACCACTGTCTGAGTATGCCACACAGCTAATTCCAATGGAAACAAGATGTGTATTTTGCACTGAACATCCCAGTTTGGAAAAACCCACACTGATTACAGATCATGCAAGAATAGTGGGCCTTGGTGGAATCGTTGACAGTAGGTGACATTTTTACATCTTAATAATTATGTACATGGCATGCCGATGATTAAATGAATCATGATTTCTCTTTATTTATATTCTTCTTTAGATGTGTCAACCTTCTTTAGGACATGCCCTCAGTGTCACATGGTGTACCGATATCAGGAGTGGCAGGCAGGACTACACAATTTTAATGACCATACTGTTCTAACTCTGGAGCTGTGCATCTTCCTTCGACACAATTTGCAGGTACATGTCTTATTTCGTTTGATCTGAGAGATTTATTTGTGTCTTTTAATGTATTTTGTGTGTGCACTTCACTTCAATCTCTTTTTTTTTTAGAATCATGTATCTGTTTCAAGGGCCATAAACTCATTGGAAGGATTACGTGAAGTGAAGTATCCTTCAAGAGATACTGTTCTTCATGCATACTGCCAGTTTGAGGCCATGACAAGCCATGATTATGTATATTCATGTATCAACTGTGGCTATTATCCACCTGTTGTTATCATGGACCTTCATAAAAAAGGAGTATTCAGCGTGGCTGGTAAAATATTTTTTTTTATTTGATTCTCTTACACATTATCTGATGTGCACAGAAGAAGTGTTACCTTGGAACACAAAATTATATCTAGACAAATAAAACGAGCTAATGTAATTTAACTTTTTTCTTGTTGCAGTAAGTGATATCAAAGATCCTCCTGAGCAGTTTAAAGGAGAGCACAACATTGAAGAGTTTTGGGACTCAGTTAATTTGGAAATGATTGCTCGTGGTTTTGTACAAAGTAATGACCTTAAATTTATTTTCACTATTATTTTTTTGTTACATGTGTTTTCCATACTTAAACAAATCTTTTTTGTAGGCCGTGCAAAAAACCCGCTGGCCGTCTATCCTAGTTTTGATAGATGGGCTCCATGGATTGGAGGACATACAAGGAAGTCGGACATAGTGCTGAACACGGAATACCAAAAACTGTCCTCTGCCAAAGCCACAGCAGAAAGCGAATTGGTTATGGTAACTGAGGAGCGGCTTGTGGATGAATTAAGAAAACAGAAGGTATTTTTACATTTTTACATATACGCGACAACACCAAATTATATAATGTATTACTATTGGAGTAACGTATAATGTTTTAAAGGTCGGCATTGTCCGAAAGCTGTGCAAAGCATGCAACATTGATTCAAAGGGATCCCATGATGACCTTATTCTGAGACTCCGTAACGAAATGAAAAATAGACATTCATATGACAAAGTCTTCCAGAAAATCTGGGGTGCTTCTGGTAACTGTTTTATTTATTGATTTATTTATTCATTAAAAAAAATTGTATGTGATATGTAACAAATGACTAATATATTGTGATTATTTTGTTTTATTTTTAAAGGTGGCTGGGCTGTTATTGCATGCCCCCATGGCATTGTATACAGCCTAAAATTCAATTTGAGGGCAGAGTCTCCTCGGGACTTCGCTGATCTTCTCATGTCATGGAAGCACCTTCCTAATGTATCAGTGTATGACTTCGCCCGTGGTCTCACCACTCATACCAATTTGTGGTTTCCTGATGTAATGCCCTTTCAGCCAAACGAAGGAAGACTGGCAGAATGTACCCCTGACAATATCACAGCAGCTCAAAAAGGAAAACTCGAAGTATCTCTGTCATGGTTACTTGAAAAGAAAGTAAATCCTGACCCTGAAAGCCATCCTACAACTGGATCCTCCTGCCATTTTGCCCTGTATGATAAATTTCATGAATCCAACACAAAGGATCAACGGGATGTGCTGAGAAGGATTAACCTTGTACCAGAACTGCAGGGATGGCTAAACACTCAAGTGGTTGAGCAGCTTTTTGGAGTCATGAAGAAAAACAACTACACTGAAAAAAATGTGGAGTAGGATTTACTTAAAAAAACCTTGTACACGTTTTACACACAGAAATACTAAGTAAATTTAACATAGCATTTTTTAAGTAAAATTTACTTGCATCTCCTTACAGTTTTTATTAGTAATACCAAAGTAATATTTACCACTGAAAGCAAGTTTTTACTTAGTTACATTTTGATTAAAATTTCTGGTAAAAAACTAGTACACATATTACACTAAAAACTCCAAGTATTTTGTTAATAATGGGCACTGCTTAAAACACCTCCCTGAAAAATGAAGACACACAATATCCACAAAATATAATTTTATTTTTAAACACAAAACACACAGAAAAATTATGGGCATTTTGTAAGAGTACTGCTTAACTGGTTAACTGCTTAACAAATGTCCACTTGACCTGTCTTAGTTTTATCTTCTATCCCAATTTAGCTTAGCTCTTGCTCTATACAATTAAGAGAAGTAATCCAGAAACAATTGATCACAGAATGATATAAAATGAACTCAAACATCTCACGAGACAATATTCAACCACATATGAGGAACACTGCTTTCTTCAGACCAGAGATTCAGAATCATTTTTTGGGTCAATTTATGTCAAAGAATCTGCTCGTGTGTGCGCTGGCCAAGGGCATAGTTACTGAGGCAAGTAGCTAATGCTAGTGAGGGCCATATACTACACAGTAAGCTCGGCTAGCCTCGTGGTAACTGAGGCAAGCAGTTAATGCTAGTGAGGGCCATATACTACACAGTAAGCTCGGCTAGCCTCGTGGTAACTGAGGCAAGCAGTTAATGCTAGTGAGGGCCATATACTACACAGTAAGCTCGGCTAGCCTCGTGGTAACTGAGCCAAGTAGCTAATTCTAGTGAGGGCCATAGACTACACAGTAAGCTCGGCTAGCCTCGTGGTAACTGAGGCAAGCAGTTAATGCTAGTGAGGGCCATAGACTACACAGTAAGCTCGGCTAGCCTCGTGGTAACTGAGGCAAGCAGTTAATGCTAGTGAGGGCCATATACTACACAGTAAGCTCGGCTAGCCTCGTGGTAACTGAGCCAAGTAGCTAATGCTAGTGAGGGCCATATACTAGCTCGGCTAGCCTCGTGGTAACTGAGCCAAGTAGCTAATTCTAGTGAGGGCCATAGACTACACAGTAAGCTCGGCTAGCCTCGTGGTAACTGAGGCAAGCAGTTAATGCTAGTGAGGGCCATAGACTACACAGTAAGCTCGGCTAGCCTCGTGGTAACTGAGGAGTTAGCAAATGCTAACGGGAGTCATATAATACACAGTAAACATGGCTAGCCTCATGGTAACTGAGAGGAGGTAGCTAATGCTAGCGGGAGAATAGACTAGGGCACTTTGTCATAAAGCTGGGGGGTTAGCTAAATGCTATCCGGAGAAATTAGCAAACAATAGCGGTGGCCAGGCGCCGAGTTAATTAGCCGCGGTAGCTAACGCTAACACGATACCGGGGCGGCTCATATTACACACAACACACTTATACCCATATCAACACTCTTATACCCATATCACATTATACACTTCAACATTTACTTATTTCCCACCTGGATAAAAGGATGAAGAAAGACGCGTTCAGCAATCATCTGACAGGCAGTACCTGTTATCCCAGAGCCACACTCTAGCGCCCCGCATTAAGTTGGGGCGTGTCTAACGTCTGACGTCACACGAGCGTTCTTTTGGCAACATTTTACTTGAATTTCTTTAGTTAATGTAATGATGACAACATTTCAGTAATTTTTACTACAGTTACTACAGTTAAATTTACTGAATGTATTTAACTAAATGGGAAGACACACAATTACGCAGAAACTCCAAGTATTACACTGAATTATACATTACATTTTTGAGTAATTCTCAGAATTGATGTTTTCATGTAGAAATTACTTTAATTGTCCTTGTTGTATTTACAAAGTCAAAAAATCATTTTTTACAGTGTATTTTCTAAACAACATGGCACCGTCAACACACGTTTTTATGATGCGGAACATAATTCACCATCGCAACGTTGGAACAAACCAGCAACTTTTGGACCAGCAACTGCATAAAGGCCTTAAATTCCACCACATGCACACAATTGCCCTGAATGAAGTAGGACAAGCTGTGTTGAGTGAGTATAAAAAGTATTTGTTTATTATACATTGGATGAAATGAAGCAGCCTTAGATATAAAGTGTTACAATAACTATATTTTTGTGTCTATACACAGAAGAGGCCTTTCTGTCATCTACTGTTCAATCCTCCACTGATTTGCTGCAGGAAAGATCTTTTCAGTCTTCATCTGACATGGGTATGCAATAGTGTTTTCTTTGCTGAATTAGTTTTCTTTTTATAATTTAAATGTTTTATTATGTTGGACCGTGTGATTTATGTTTATTGCTACATCATCAGGAAATGTCCAGTGTGGATTGCAATGCGAAGCGCTCACAACATTTGGTAACATAAAAGCCTGTAGAAGTTCATGGACACTGGGAAATCACCCTAATCAAGAGAAACTGGTATTTGCAAATTTAACTTTATCTTGTTAATAATTGAAACCGAGGTAATGCTGAAAACATGCACTAATATATTTTGATTGTGTGTTCAGCTGTCCTATGTCCTGGACTCTGAAAGGCCAGGAAATGAGCTCAGTCAGGATTGGAAAAACCTGTTTGACAAGAGAAGACTTTCTGTCCTTAGGCACGTCCCAAGACATGGAGGCAACCGTGAGTAGACTGCACAGATTGTTTACAACAGTATAACTTTGTTGTTGTTGTTGTTTTGCATGTTTTTTCTTTTTTTAGATTGGAAATTGCTGCTTTGAACTGATAACGGAAATGGCCAAATCATGTGTAAGTGTAATTTTTATACCTAGTTTTTTTTCAATGGAGAAACAATTTTTTAGTGTTTCCTGTATTGATACCCTTTCCTAGGGGAAAGACATTTTCATCGTTGACCTGTACGTTGTCCCAACCTGGCTGCCACCACATAATTGTGACCCAATGCTCAGCCTGCCTGTAAGTAAACAATATAAAAACACATACTTTGCAGACTACAGTCTAGGCACAGTGGTTTATGCTTTTTATGTTTTCATTTCTAGAATGACGCACCTGTAAGACCTCCTGTTAATACCCATTTGGGTATCAAATCCGGGTCACTTCATGTTGTGTGTAAGTCAAACTGGAGATTGACATGTGATAATGCATGCTTATGCCGGGAAACTTTTTTATTCTGCACTATATTTACTTTCTTCCATTCAGTTATATAAGTAACGTGTTACGCTAATCTGGACTTTTTACATTAACAAGTAATATAACGCGTTACTATTTCCAGTCCAGTAATCAGATTAAAGTTACTTATTGAAGTCACAGTTTGACTAATTTGTAATTTTCCTCAGTAAAAAATTTTTGCTTGCTCCTTGTTTTTTGCAGAATGACATTTGGCCTACACAACTATTAAGTCATGTTTTCAGTATGAGGAATAAGCCAAGTTGGGTGGGTGGGGGGATGCTATTAGGAAAAATATTAAAGTATAAACACTGAGTTATCGGGTTAATAACTATGCCATCACTCCTTACATTTGTGAGTTATTCTTTTCAGTGTGTCTTTAAAGGTGTCATTGTGCCACATGCTAATTAAAATTACTCACTTCTTCCTTCTGCATTTAATCTAAGACAACAGGCTGCATGTGTTTTCTAGGTATTGAAGCCAGCTGAGAGAGAAATGCTCTTTCTTGACTCACAGTATTCCCAAGCACCACAATCACAGGGATTTCGTGATCAGACATATAAGACCTGCTGTTGAGGTCACTTTAATTTCATTATGTTTGGTACTTTGGCCGGTTACGTTCTTTAACCTGCAGTATGGAATAACTTTCTGGAAGGGCCGTGTTCGGGAGGCCTTAGAGTGTGGTGTGTGCATAGCATGTTACAGGTCATGTTACTCTGTGACCTTTTCTCTTGCTGTTTGCAACTAAAAAAATCAGTACCTTCTTCAATCCTACTGTAGTGGCAAATTGAATGTGTATTATATGATTCTAAAAAGAAAAATGTTTTTTTATGTTTCAAAGGCAAGTGTGTCACTCTCTCCTCGACTCTCTGCAGCTCATGCGGTTGAGCGAGGGCGGAAGTGTCTCGTTCCATATAGATGTTATGTCACCCGTGACCTTACTATGACTTTTGTTTCTGCTTGCTGAAGTAAGTGTCTCGTTCCATATAGACGTTATGTCACCTGTGACCTTTTTATGACTTTGTTTCTGCTTTTCCAGACACCTGGCTCATAGGGTAAGAGGCGTTGCGAATTGTACTTAAGCGACCTCTTGGCCGTTCTTTTGTCAGAACACTGTCACTATCTGACAAGGTTCTCTTCTGCAGAATAAAGCTTTACCTTTTGATAATAGAGATTCTGAGTCTGGGTTTGATTCCTAGAATACAAAATTCCACCACAAATTTGGCGTCACAGAACAGGATACCCTGTCTCCTCTTCCATGGGTGATCGGTGAGAGGGACTCCTGAGGACGCTCGTTACCCGAAAGGGGTGATCTGCTAGAGGCCTCGTAAGAGGAAGAGACACTCAGCGGAGGACTCCAACTCTGTCACCTGGAGGGGAGCAGCGATATCACGAACTAACAGAGGTGGGTAGAAACTTAAACCTTATTTAGTGACCCTATGCCAATAAAAGGCGCAGCTGTAAAAGTCGATCCGCGTAGAGGGTTCAGTAACAGAACTGAATAGACTAACAGTAAGCGCATAGCAGGACTGAACTGACTAACAGTAAGCGCGTAGGCGTAACTGAAGAAGTCGATCCGCGTAGGCGGGTTCAGTCAACCTCTAGAACAAAACTGAGCTGACTAGCAGTAAGCGCGTAGGCGCAGATGTAAAAGTCGATCCGCGTAGAGGGTTCAGTAACAGAACTGAATAGACTAACAGTAAGCGCATAGCAGGACTGAACTGACTAACAGTAAGCGCGTAGGCGTAACTGAAGAAGTCGATCCGCGTAGGCGGGTTCTGTCAACCTCTAGAACAAAACTGAGCTGACTAGCAGTAAGCGCGTAGGCGCAGATGTAAAAGTCGATCCGCGTAGGCGAGTTCAGTCAAGGTCTAGAGGTAGACTAAGGAGGAATCCGGATCCTCAAACTTAGGTTGGCAGAAGGGACTAAAAAGGACTCAGAGGAAATTATCAAGTGGTAAGCATGGGGAATTGCAAAAGTTACAAGAAATATCAATATAAGGAGGGTCCGTGGACCTCTCAAGCATGCTTCCAAATGAAGGAAGAATATGGGGAAATGGCAGTGAAGCATCTGCGCTTCTGGGAAGCTAAGTTAAGCTTCCCACCAGCGGGATGTTTTGGGGAGAAATTCTTAAAACGATTTCAGACAAAAATAGAAATGGAAAATCCAGAATGGAACAAATCAGATAAGAAATACTATTGAAAATATAAGGGAGAAATGTTAGAAGGAATTAAGTTATGGCAGGATGAGGCAGAGAAAAAAGCCTCACAAAGAAACTCAAACAAACCTAACCCTACTAACAAAGATTCCCAGTGTGTGTCTCTCTCTAAGGTCGACCCGGATCTCGACTCCGCTCCACCAAGACACCGACACCCCCACCAACCCGAAGAGATCCTTCCAACACCAGACCCCCCAGAAGAAAAGGAAGAAGATCTGATGAACTTTGAAGACCTTCCTCCTCCTCCACCCCAGAACCTATACACTCCAGCAAGACGACAGATGGAATATCCTCCACCGTACGGAGGAAACGAGAGCTTCATCTCACCAAGACCACAAGCTCCAACATCCTGGCTTACGGGCCCGTGGACCAGAAGCAAGGGAACCCCACCTTCGGGACACTTTCAAGCTCCGATGGTGGAGGTCCCCGGTCACGCAGGACCCATCCTTGTACATCGATATTGGACTGAAAGAGACATCATGGAAGTAGCAGGAGACCTACCCCATCCAGCAACCGTAGGAGGTGTTCGCTTCGGAGAAGCACTGGAAGGCTTTGTCAAAGCATGCCGACCCACTGAAAATGAACTGAAAAGAGTGCTCCTGAGAAAACTAGGATCCAGTTACACGAAAATAGACCGTAACTGGCCGAACACCGACGTAAAGTTGACAAATCCTGTGTGGGAAGGCCCAGCGGTAGGAGCCGATCCGAACGGGCCCTACCGCAACATGATCCGGGATCTGAGAACAAGACTTGAAGCGGCTTTCCCCCTTCACGTCAACACTGGAAAAATTGCAGCTTGCAAGCAGGAAGATGGTGAGACAGTTCAAGATTATCTGGTACGCTTAACCCAAGTCCACACAGATTACAGTGGATTGGAAGTACCCGCAAACAGAGCACAAGGCGCGGATGCGGTGGGTCCCTGGGAAGCACATCTCAGGAACAGCTTCCTAATGGGACTCAGACCAGAGATCTGCAACGCAATCAAGAAAAGCCAGACTCTGAGCACGATCGAAGACCACGCCCGACACCACGAGCGGCTGCAAAACGAAGACAAGAAAAGAAAAGACAAGAGACGCGCAGACACCCTCGACCAAGCAATGCTGACCCTGGTCCAGGTACATAACCAAGGGAACAGGGGAAGGAAAGACGAAAGGGGTAACAAAGACACAAAGAAAGAGAAAGATGGACCAGGCGGACCGGACCAAACAAAACGTAACTGCTGTTACAACTGCGGAAGAACTGGACACATTGCAAGACAGTGCAAGAAGCAACCCAAGGATCCGAGGTATCCTACTGCCTGGAAGGAAGGAGAAGAGGAGGATGCAGAATGACGGGCGGAGGAGAGTGAAGGAGAGACCAAAGAGGAGGACAGCCTACACAGCAAAAGGAAAGTAAAATTTTCTATGTATCAAGCTAAATTGTCTAATAATGCAATTGATTTGCCTATTGTAAATATGACAATCAATGGGAAAAAATTGAAATTTTTAGTAGATAGTGGGGCAGCTCACTCATTAGTTCGGGGGTCAGAAATAAATTTACCTATGACCAGAAAGACCATAACTACTATGGGAGTAGGAGGAAAGATAAATAGTGAACCTGTATCCGCCGAGGTACAGTGTGAGCTAGATGACTTCAAATTCAGACACAGTTTCATAATCTCCATGTGTTGCCCTGTGAACCTGTTAGCGAGAGATTTAATGTGTAAATTGGGAATGAATCTGACCAGTGGGCCTGAAGGCTTGTCAGTACAAACACAAACAGAAGTACCCATACAGGGGGTACAGAAGGGTATAGGAGAACCATTATATGTATATGAATGGGCAATCAGACCAACACATGGAAGATTAGCGGACGCAATGATAAAACAAGCACAGGAACAGTCCAAATGTTTTGGGTCAGAGCTAGAATGGATGCAGCCCGATCAACTGCATACCACCACTCATGTAAATGAAGGCAGAGATAGACTATTTGAAAAGGATTTTTTTAAACAGAGTTCTTTAGAAACAATCCGCACAGAATACATCTATGTGGGGAAAAAATATGCAGCAGCCTCAGTGCAGCTAAACACAGAACAGAAACAGCTGTTCTCAGTATGTAACTCAGTTCCCCATATCTCGCTGGGGAAAGCACAATGCGAACAGTATGAGGAAATAGGGCCGTGGTTGCGGTTAACCCTTAGATTTTCAGATTGGGAGCCCACATTGGTAGATGAGTGGCAATACAGTAAAAGAGCGAACGTATATCGCCTCAGAGCACCAACCACATTCTTAGTGCAGCGAATATTGACTCTGGCTGAGGATCTGTCGATCACCATGCCAGCAATCTCTTCCCCTCTGCCCCCACCACTGCAGGGGATACCCGAGGCGCTGTGGGCAAAGGGAAAGAATGATGTAGGGCTGATAAAAAATTGTGCTCCCATCACTATAACACCTAAAGGGAATTATAGACCAAGACAGAAACAATACCCATTAAGAAAGGAAGCCTTAGAAGGCATACGACCAGTTATGGAAGCACTAAAGGAGGCAGGGGTTATAATCCCTTGTCCATCCTCCCCTGTAAGAACACCTATTTTTCCAGTCAAAAAGGCAGGAGGGGGGTGGAGATTTGTTCAGGATTTACAAGCAGTTAATTCAGTTGTGCATGCGAGAGCTCCTGCAGTGCCAAACCCACATACTATTTTGTCAGGTGTTCCACAAAACACCAAATACTATACAGTGATGGACTTGGCAAATGCCTTTTTCAGTGTTCCAGTACATCCTGATAGCCAGTATTGGTTTGCATTTGAATTTGACGAGCAACTGTTCACATTTACAAGATTGTGCCAAGGTTACTGTGAGTCGCCCACAATTTACAATCAAGAACTAAAACAAAGTCTTGAAAGCCTCACAATGCCAGAGGGCGTGACCTTACTCTCTTACATAGACAATCTTCTTATAGCCGCGCCCACCAAAGAGGCGTGTACAGAAGCAACGAGAAAACTCCTCAAACATTTAGCTCAAGAGGGACATAAAGCCTCTCTTGAGAAACTCCAATTCTGTAAAGATGAAGTTACCTTTTTAGGGCACATCCTCAAGGGTGCAACGCACACACTCTCAACAGACAGAGCTGAGGCTATTGCAAAAATACCTAAGCCACGGACAAAGAAACAAATGTTGTCATTTTTAGGAACTGCATCTTACTGTAGAGCGTTTATTCCATCCTATGCAAACATTGAAGCACCATTAAGGGGTTTAATACCCACTAAGGGTCACAATAACTCCACCCTAGAATGGACTGAACAGGCAGAAGAGGCATTTGTCAACCTAAAATTAGAACTACAAAGCTTTCCTGTCTTAGGTATCCCTGATCCAACCAAACCATATCAACAAATGGTAGATGAAAAAGACGGTTATATGTCATCTGTACTGTGCCAACAACACGGGCCGTACAAACGTCCGGTAGCATATTTCTCAGCAAAATTAGATGCAGTAGCGCAAGGCCTACCAGCTTGCCTCAGAGCCATAGCGGCTGCAGAAAAGGCTGTAACAGCCTCTCGTGACATAGTGGCATACTCTGATCTCACTCTGTTTGTACCTCATGCAGTACACAGAATTTTAGAGGATCAAAGAACCTCACACCTGTCAGCACAGCGCTGGCTGAGATACCATACCACGCTTTTAGATATGCCTAATGTTACAGTAAAAAGGTGCACCACGCTTAACCCAGCTTCTTTGCTTCCAACAGAGGCGGATGGAGAACCACACGATTGTGTGGCAATTCTCACACACACATGTACACCTCGCGCTGATCTGCAAGATGAACCTCTCCCTAATGCTGATCTTATTCTTTTTGTAGATGGCTCAGCTTGCAGGAATGAGAAGGGGGTGAACCAAGCTGGATGTGCGGTAGTAACGCTAACAGATACATTAGTATCCAAACCATTACCTTCAGACTACTCAGCACAAGCTGCTGAGTTAGTAGCACTCACAGAAGCCTGTAAAATAGCAGCTAACAAGACAGCAAATATTTACACAGACTCCAGGTACGCCGGAACACAGGAAATTCCTAACCTCCAGTGGTACACCCATAAAACATCACCAATTGGTGGCAGAACTCCTAGAAGCAATCCTTTTGCCAAAACGATTAGCCATTATCAAATGTGCAGCACACAGAAAAGGCACTGATGATGTAACTATAGGCAATACGAAAGCAGATCTTGCAGCAAAAACAGCTGCAAAAAAGGCGCACATCCAGGCTGCGTCCCCTGTAACCACTTCCCTTGCAGAAATACAGAGCTCCGCTACAGAAGCAGAAAAGAGGAAGTGGAGGACATCTCACTGTACACTCACACCTACAGGCTGGCTGCACACAGTAACCAATAAACCTTGTCTCCCTTTTGCATATGCTAAAGGATTAATTAAAATTGTACATGGGCGAAGCCACATGTCCAAAGGAGGGATTGTGTCCAGTATACAAAAACACTGGTATGCTCCAGGCCTCTCAACGCTCACTAAAAATGTTTGTTCCTCCTGCCTTGTTTGTGCTCAAAACACAGCCAGAGCAGGAGCAACTAACACACACCAGGCTGGACATCCCCCAGCAACAGAACCATTTCAGCATTGGCAAATCGATTTTGTAGAATTAACACCAGCAGAGGGAAAGAAGTACATGCTGGTTTGCGTGTGCATGTTTAGCAAATGGGTGGAAGCTTTTCCTACAGGTAAACAGGATGCGGAAGCTGTAACAAAAGCACTAATTCGGGACATAATTCCTAGATGGGGTTTAATCCCAAAAAATCTCGAGTGATAATGGTAAACCATTTGTACAACAAGGCCTACTTGCTCTAACCAAACACCTAGGCATAGACATGAAAAAACACTGCAGCTACCACCCTGCTAGTGCGGGAGCAGTGGAGCGAGCAAACGGAACCCTAAAAAATGGGCTTGCAAAACTAACACAAGACACAGGGCTAAATTGGGTAAAATGCCTACCATTAGTGCTGTGGCAAACTAGAACCAGACCCCAGCACAAAACAGGCTTTAGTGCATTCGAAATTGTGTTTGGCAGAGCACCAAATACAGGAATTGGTCCTCCACTGGAGGATCAAGTCCTGATCTCAGATTCTCTTGTGTCATATTGCTCTAAACTACACGAAGCTCTTTCTGCTATTCGTCCACAGGTAAAGGCGATACTGCCGAGCCCAGCTGACCAGTACCTACATTCCTTCAAGCCAGGAGACTGGGTGCTGATCAAAGACCTTCGCAGACGACACTGGAAAGAACCGAGGTGGCGAGGACCATTCCAGGTGCTGCTGACAACGTACACGCAGTAAAAACGGAGGGAAGAGGAACCTGGATACACCACACCCACTGTAAAAAGGCACCAACAGAAGGTGAGAGGGACTCAGTGGTAAAGGTTGACTAACTCTGTGCGGACTAGGGAGATAACCCTGGGGGCCCTTTTTGCACTCGGAGTTATCAAGAGCGACCATGCTGCTGATAACCCTCACCCTGTTAGGGGTGCTGACCAAAGGCACTGGCCAACAACCTGATCATCACTTCGGATCAAACACATGGTGGAAGTTGATGAACTACACATCTCACCAACAGAACCTGACTAATTGTTATACCTGTGCCCACATGCCCACCAGTGTTAGTGGAACCCACCTGTGGGCATATAACATTAGCGGATCACAATTCCGATGCCTGATGGGCCTGTCGATATTTCCGGGGATCCATGGTAAACCTATGTCAGCAAACTTCTCCCTTCCCCTCAACTTAAGTAGACTTAAGTCCCATCGTAGGAAATAATTGTTCGATGCTTTCTGATCTCTTGACATGGCCGCAACAGCGACAGGTAGTAAAACTCAACCAGCCAGTACACCTGTCTCACCTAAAACCCACAGTCTTCATATGCGTCCAAAATAACGGGACCACTAGATTAGGGAATTTACCCTATGCTCTTTGCAAAAAAACCTACACCTACTGCCCGATGCTTGATGAAGATGCATGCAGAACCTGCAAGCAAAACAGGACGTGTGCACTAGACATGACCTCACATGCCCAAGCATGTGCTACAAATATGTCTTACGTTCAACCCACCCCAGAACACCCTGGAGGAAAAAATAGCAACCAGACACGGTGTTCTGCAATTGCACCTGGCCCCAAGGGGACTAGAGTGTTAGCAGACTGGTATTTCATATGTGGCTCAACCGCCTATGCATTCCTACCCCCTAAGTGGGGCGGGGTATGTACTATAGCATACCTAAGCGACCATGTATTTTACATAAAACAACTAGATCAACACCCACACCATCGAGCAAGGCGCAGTAGCACCCCAGTGGAAGGAGTTGTTCTCCACACCTGGGAAGGCCAAGTGTGGGTAACAGCATCAACGGGTGTCCCTAACCGATACAGAATCTGGGCCAGCGGAGCAAAAGTATGGCAGGGACTTTTCCCTTGGGTGGGCATAGGAGAAGTGCGAGATCACGTGGAAATTAATAGATATGCCCTCATGAGATTAATCAACACCACTAAAGACCTGGGAGAAGGAATCAAACAAGAATTGAACGCCATGAGAGACATGGTGCTTCAAAACAGACTCGTCCTCGACCAAATGGCTGCAGCATCCGGTGGAGTATGCAAGATGATAGGAACAACATGCTGCACCTTCATACCCCATGGAGGCGGAGATGCAGGCGCCATCACCGCAGCCCTGCATAATCTGACTGAACTGGCTGACTACGTGGAAAGCGTAACGAAAGGAAGCGACAGTGACTGGTATAGCTGGATCTCAGGGTTACTAGGACCCTGGGGACACTGGATCGTGACTGTAGTTCTGCCAGTATTCATTGTTTTCCTTATTGTCATAATGTGTCTTCCCTGTATTTTCAAGATGTGTTCCTCCTTCATTCTCAACCGTTTCCTCAAGATACAAGCTGTTCAGGTTTACCAACAACTTCGTGCTCGAGACGCAAACGCATATGATGATCTAAACCTGGGCGGGCTCTATGAAGATGTTAATGTGTGATATATGATGATTTAGAATCAAAGGAGGGAGTGTAGTGGCAAATTGAATGTGTATTATATGATTCTAAAAAGAAAAATGTTTTTTTATGTTTCAAAGGCAAGTGTGTCACTCTCTCCTCGACTCTCTGCAGCTCATGCGGTTGAGCGAGGGCGGAAGTGTCTCGTTCCATATAGATGTTATGTCACCTGTGACCTTTTTATGACTTTGTTTCTGCTTTTCCAGACACCTGGCTCATAGGGTAAGGGGCGTTGCGAATTGTACTTAAGCGACCTCTTGGCCGTTCTTTTGTCAGAACACTGTCACTATCTGACAAGGTTCTCTTCTGCAGAATAAAGCTTTACCTTTTGATACTAGAGATTCTGAGTCTGGGTTTGATTCCTAGAATACAAAATTCCACCACACTACTTTGTTTGGTATCTTTTAGTGGACTTGCAAAGCGTTTGGTTCCAGGACACTGGACTGAAAAAACTGGCTTGCAGTTAAAGGTAAAGATTTATTTTCTTCATTGTTTATTTAGTTGTGTTCAACTGACATATATTCTTTACAACATTTCAGGACCTTCCAGGACAACCCTTTGGAAATGTCTGTGGCATATTTATGCTAATGGTAGGTCAACCACTACTTGTATATTTAAAATTAAGCAAATTTATATAAAAAAACTACATGATGTTTCTTTGTACAGTATGCCTTGTACATCGTCCTGGATGCACCCTTTGACTTTTCAGTTGTGAGTAGTTTCAACCTATTTCAACGAAACCTTGTTTTAATTTAGTTGCAACCTTATGTTATAACTAGGGGTGTCACGATCTCGATATTTTATCGAAATCGAATCGTAATGAGGTCATGGTCTCGAGTATCGAAGTCAAAAAGAGGATCGACGATCCCTCCCGCGCGCGCTACGCAAATGGCGCGGCACCAACACAGCGCATCCTATTCATTTAAATAGAGAGCCGCTGCATGAGCGCAGCCCCGCCCTCAGTTCTGCTGTGTGAGAGACAGCTGCCTTTCAACCACGGAGGAGAAACTGAAAACGGATTTATAGAAATATAGACAGGGCTCTCAAGTTTTGAGTGTCGGCGGGAGTGTGATCACTGTTTTTTATCTGTCCAACGGGGGAGGGGGGGGGGGGGGGGTGCGCGCAGGTTTTGTATCTGTATCTAACGGAGGGGTGGGTGCGCGCAGGTGAGAGCGTGTGAACTCGCTGAAATGCGTGTCAGTGTGACTTGAGAACACTGACTATAGATCACAGTGAGGTGGATTAAAAATCTTAAACTTATAATTGACTACACCTGTTGCTTTCCATTGAATTAAAAAAACATCTTTCTCTCAGATAAAGTAAACACAAGCGTGTTTCTGACTAAAATAAAAGCTTTTCAGGAGAGATATAAGTTATGTGTAAATATTTATAAGACAATACCCACATCACTTATCTAACCAGCCTGTACTGATTTCTGCCCCCCAATAATGCTTTCAATAACCTCTTGTAACCCCTGGGAGCCAGGGGTTACACTCTAATAGCCTTTAATAGTCTTCAGTAGCCTTTAAAAGACTTACCTGGCGGCCGTGGTGTGTCCACTAAACTCCGTAGTTATAAACATCCTGAGGTTAGCAGCGCGCTAACTGACCTGTTTATAATGTAATCCCAGCAGTGACTCCGTGTCGGCTGTTCTAACCTGCTGCTGTTAGCTGCTTGGGCTGAAAGATGAACTGTAGTGAGCTGTATTATCCGGTTAGTGGGGTTAAAACCTTTATTTGTTTACAGAAACAGTAAAAACGGACTGGCTGAGCTCTGTAGCCCGTGGCTGGGCTGTACTGAAGTAGTGACTGAGTGAAGAGAGCGGGGTGCTGCTGCTGCTAGTGGTTGGATGAAGAACTGCAGCTTCATGTAATGAGCAGTTTCACCAGCCATCCACACACAGCTCTGATAAACTGCTTGTTTTAATAGTGCACACTGTTGCTACCAAAAAAAGTCACTAGATGGCATTACCATATATATCTTAATAAATAATAATAATAATATTTATAATATTTATAATAATAATAATAATAAATATATTATTTAAATTTTATGAGGCATAAAATAATAACAAGAAAAAAAACAAGAAAATCGAGAATCGAATCGAATCGTGACCCTCAAATCGAAAATGAAATCGAATCGAGGATTTAGAGAATCGTGACACCCCTAGTTATAACGTATTATTTTAACGTTTTCATTTAGAACGACATGGCATTGCTCCGGAAATGGTGGTGTGTGATGCTCATTGAGAATTTCGCACTCGAAGGGTATAAACAGTTATTCTCAACATGTAACATTTGTAACAGTAGTTAATAATTACAGTCAAAATAGCAACAGTCTTATGATTTTATATTTTTATATCGTTTTTTTTTTTTTTAGACATGGAAAACGCTTTGCACACTGGACCGAGGAATCCAAAGCCCTCCTCAGAGATGACTTGGAGCCAGTGTTTAGGTTAAAAAAGCACCGTCACAGCAAAAGTCTCCAGGTGAGTACTTACAAAAGATGGTCCTGAAACACTGGATCCTGTTGGGGTGTCTGAACATGAGGAACCACCTCAGAATAAGGTACAATCAGAAAATACAAGAGAATACATAATTGCACAATACCTTTCAGTGTGTGATACGTTTCAGTCGTTTTTGTAACATTTTTTGTTTAATCCATTCACTTTGCTAGTGATGGCTACTAAAATATTTACTATTTTTTATATACCTCTTTTTTCTGCTTATGTGAGAAGATTGTCAAGGACATGCAGGAGGCCATTTCTTGGATTGGACAAAATGAACATGTCTTCAAAGAGGTCGTGCAGACACCGGATTTCCTTCAGTTGGGAGAAGAGGATGCTGAAGAGGCACTGACCAGACTGAGGTTGTTGGACAGCATAGTTGAACAAGAAGAGAGGGATTACATCCAGGCCCCATTTACATTTAGATTTGGCAATCAAATGGACATGGAGCTGTTTCTGAGGGAAATGGTTGATACCAGGAAGCTGCATGTATATACTGTTTTGTAGTGTTCATGTAAATAGATCAGTTTTATTGTCAAAATTTTGTAAATAGATCAGTTTTGTTTAAGTTTTGTAAATAGAACAGTTTTGTTGTGTACATTTTGTAAATAGTTCAGTTTTATTGTTAAAATTTTGTAAATAGATCAGTTTGTTTAAATTATGTAAATAGTTCAGTTTACTTGCTTAAATTTTGTAAATAGTTCCGTTTTTGTTGTTTTAATAAAAATTTACTTTTTTCCTCAGTGTCCTGACAGTTATGAATTACTTATACGTAGATGCCTGTCTTTATAAATGAAAGTAAATGAAATGTATAGAATGCTGCAAACCTAACCAGTTGAATAATTGGGTATGTGAAATTGCGAGCCTTTAGTCAGTACCACAAAAACACAAGATCTGAGTTCTTGATTTATCCAGCTTCTTATTAACTGAAATAATGGTGCAGTGCTTTTAAATCTGCGTTATTGTGACAAAATCAATGGAACACTAAAGAGCTAGTTCGACTTAGACAGTTTTAATACATGTAACTTAGCTATAGCCATTTAACTGTTAAATTCGACAAAGCAAGCAATGTTAATGACCTGTAGTTACAGATGTGATTAAATTAAAGTATACAGTTATATATATATGACAGATGATGCTTTATCCATATTGTAATACCTGTTTCTTTAGAGAAACAAAACGCTTTTAAGCAAAGTGGCTGGTAATTGTGCTAAAGCTAATTCATATTGACAGCCATCGTTACACGCGAAATACAGAAAACTGCAGTATATAAGTAGCGGATAGTTACAAAAAACTTTAATAAGCATACACACGATATAAGTCATTTGTTTTTCCAACATAATCGAGTACAGCATGCATGATACCGTATGCTAGCAACCTCTTCTCACAAAGACAAGCGCACGACGAGGAGAAGCGCACAACTCTGCTTCCGTATACACGCATACGTAGGGTGAACGTCACTTCCGTCCCCACGCGTGAGGTGAGCCCCAGATTGCTGGAGCCTCACAGTGGAGGTCTGCAGCCAGACCCTATTGAACCTTTCATGAATACTGAGTCTTTTGTTGTACTGACCAGTAGGCCTACTGGCAGGCACTGCTACACTTGTTGAGGATGTGGAGGGTAAACTGCTTTGCAGCTCCACTTCAGTTCTGTCCACATGGTCTTCTCCTTGAAACCACAACAATTCAGATAATTGCAGATTACATGGCACTGACACAAATACATGTTTAAACTTTAGAAATAAAAGGCAATGAATGAAATTAATTGATTAAATTAATGAATTTACCTAAAGTAGGTGCCTGAGATCCATCATCTGAACTGTCTATATGGTCATCATCTGGTATATTCTCCAAAGGTTGCTGACTCTCCATTATTCCTGTCAGCAACTCATCCACCTGGTCAGGATCTTTATGTGCAGGTCCCGCACCTGTCTTAAACCTCTCTCTTCGGGCTTCAGCAGCAGTCTTTTTTAGGCTTATTTTTATATTTTTCCACAACACCTGTATTAAATAACTAATCTCAACTTCAAGTTTCACAAAAGAGAAACATAATAAAGCCATTTGTTCAAACCTGGAGTTGTTGTAATGTTCTTGTAGATGTGTGTTCATTTGCATTGAATTCATTGTAAATTGATTTCATTCCTTTTCTTTGATTCTGCAGATGATGTGTGTTGTTTATCTTCAATAACCGGCTATCTTAAAACTATTTGCTTTAACAAAGTTTTCTCATGCTCAGTATAGTTTTTTGATCGAACTCTCTTCTCTGCAGTTCAATGTTGTTTTAGGCATTTCTGGGTCCATTCCATGTTTTATAGGCAACTGTGCCCCAGCTAATTCAGACTAACACAGGTGGGTTTGAATTAAGCTAGATTACTTTAGTTCAGGACTCCATAGTCCAGGTGTTAGTAATCAGTGGTTAATCTGTGTTTCAGAAAGCCCTTTTTAAAGACATGATTAACCATTCCAGATTAAGGCCTAGCTTAAATTAAACCCTGTCTGGGAAACCGCTCCATAGTGTATAAAACTTAAAATTTGAAGTTTATATAAACGTGAAAAATGAATAATCTGAACAAGAAATAAGGAGCTGGGTCAACATTTTAATAACCTGTAATTCAAAGTATGTGAAACTTAAAATTCAAATTTTATGTAAATTATGAAAAATTAATTATCTTAACAAGAAATAATTAGTTGGCTCAACTTTCTTAAAAACTTAATATTTTGAGAACTTTTTCGTTTTTACAGTGTAGAGTTTGGGTCTGTCACATTTTTATCGACCAACCTTGTCAAAGAGTCCAGGTTCACGAGCTCAGAATTGGTGTGGTTCAAGGTTATCCCTTTAGCCTTCATCACGGTTTTACCCGCAAGAGTTGGATAGCCGTAGGTTTTAGGCCCTGCGCTAACAAATTCAACAATCTGATCACCATGATTCAACTCGCTCGTTAGTCCTCCCCCTAGGGAGGACTCCAATTGCCATTCTTACTTTTGAAAATCAGAGTCCGTATCTGTGTAGAGACATTTTTGCTGCAGCCTTTCAATCAAATTGTACAGTTCGAATATAGCGTAGGTGGTAGTAAATATCCCTGTAAACACATTAGCTTTACCAGGTTTAGTAAATCTGGTAAGAGCCCATAGTCCCTTAGGGGGTAGGATTTTCAGTCAGACCAAAATAATTTTCCAATGGTTGGAAATTGCGAAAGATGAAGGTAGGGTGACCTACAGGGTAATTCTTTGTCTTTTTTACAAAGGGGTAAAGTGATGTAAAATCGTAGTAGTCAATTTCTTTCACCGGGTTCAGCTACATAATGTAAATGCAATGCGTTTGTGCGACCGCCAACAAGAGCCTCTCTCGGTTTCAAACGTTACGAAAAGTCAAACTGCTCGAGGAACGACTTCACATTCTGATCTGACCTTTTCATTTCGTTCCATGTATGTTCCCAGATTGTTGTAACATTTAGTTTGTAAGTGTTTTGCAAAATATGTATTTTCTGCTAAGAGTGTTGTCGAATGTCTTCAAAGGTTTGACCGGTTTTACTAAGAGGGTTTCTGATGTTCGAAGGGAAACATTTATCACAGCCATGAAAGAAGCACCCGAAAAACTCAAACGCCTTCCGAGTTTTCCTGTCGTAAAGTAACCGTCTAAAAAAATAGTTTCCTATTTTGGTTTCACCCTCATGGAGAGCGTGTCTGAGAGGTGCTCAAGAGGCAGAAAGGCAGAGTTTGAGAGGACTTTTGCCTGCTTAGATAATCCTCTACCGGTGGTAAACCCAACGTATTCTCTGTCAAAGTGAAAAAAAAAGTGTCAAAGTCAAAGTTCTAAATATTTTCAGACATACGCTTGCGATGGTGATGCATTTGAACAGATCTACACCGCTACTGCTCAGGATTTCCTCCCTGAAAGCTATACACCCCCTCTGTAAAATACTAACGTCATTTATGCAACAATAAGCCAACTCTTTTCTAAAGTGAAAGACTTTGCCAGACAGTTGTACCATTAAAAAAAAAAAAACCTCTCCTTTTTTTATCATGCTGTCAACGCCGTAGTATTTAGGTTCCGGGTACGGACCTACGTAGTTTTGGTTTTCTTGAGTATTCCAGAAATGTGGAAAATCCCCCTTTTTCTGATTGACGAAACCCATAGCCTTGGGAATCATGCTGAGTTTCATAGGGAGAAACGAGAGACTATCGATTAATCTTTGAACTTTACATCTTTAAAACACAAGATTTTACCACCTTGGGCGATGATGTTGGGAGCAATTCCTTCCTTTACCGAATGATTCAACAGTATGTAGGAATCATAAGCTCTAGCATTGTGAGCAATGAATGTGTAGCCTTTGTATTTCTTCCTACGATACAATTCAAAGAATGCGGAAACAGTTGGTTCCTTCAGCCGTCCAAACTTTGGAGGTTTGACAACATATCATTTGCAACGTGATTTCCTGACTCTTGATTGGATTCAAAATTGTAAAAAATGTATTTTAGGTCCAACTTTTCACGTTCTAACGGTGGCATAAAGCATTCGTGTTCTATGTCAGAATATATTTTAGCGCCGCTTGGTTGGTTTGTTCGACAGTCGTGTTCTCTGGACCCTTTTCTCACATCCTGTACGGTGTTACATTCTACACAGTAGAATCTGCTTTCACACCTTTTTTGTCCTCAGCCTTGTGCTTTTCAAAACAGTAAGAAAATCTATAAATCCTTAAACAATCTTTACACTGTAGTGTGCTTTTAGGACGCTTGGGACAATTGTTATTGAGACAAACGTTGCATTAGTAGTCGCATTTATGATGAATCCTATTGTTAAACCCCGCATAGCAGTACGGGCAAGTGTACGACGTGCCCAAGATTCCCTTAAGGTTTTTCAGGCCGTTATAATGGTTCTCATGCAGAAATAAAAATAGGGTATTGTCTTTGAGGTGTTACTTTTTTGAAAAATGAGTAGCCTTCTTTGTCAGCGTTCCGGTTCATCACCACGATTTTGCAGTTCAGTTTTTGTTTAAACTATGAAATGTCAGCAAAGCTCACCGCGTCATTTTCCGACAAACCTACATCGTTTTGTAACCCCTTTGCATTTTATTCTATTTGATCACTTAGATCAGGATTCAGTAGTTTGCAGACGTTTAGAGAAAAGCAGAGATTGTTGTTGTTTTGAAAAATATACAGATGTTTATATTTTTGCTGCACAAACTGCACACTTGACTCGCGCGCTTCCGCTAGGCGGGTGTACGATTATAATCAATATTTGTAAAGTTTCATCGGAAAGAATTTCAAATTTCCTCTGCATGCTTTTTTCTATCATGTCAATGATTTCGTTGGGATTAATTTCACCATCGTTTACTTCAAAGCGTGACGAAGTGAATCTCCTTTAATTTTAACACACACAACGTCCCCGGCTCTAATGTAACCATTAGCTACACCAACCATCTGGTGAAAAACCTCCAACACGTAGTTGTGAAATTCTTTGAAAGAATCCACGTTTCCCAGTGAGGAGAAATTCAGGGGCCTTCTAATTTCGGTAGCGTTAAATCTGAACTCAGTTAACGTGAAGATACGGATCTATTTGATCTTCTAATCCGTCTCCTATTTGAACATCTAACTGACCTTGGATATCATCCCCCATTTGATCTACTCTTTGATCTTGTAAATCGTTCCTTGCTTGGTTACATAAATGAGCATCAACCGTGTTTTCATTTTGTATGTTATGTCTTTCACCATTAGGTGAATGCGAGTTTTCCATTTGATCTTTACTGTTGTAGGACGACTGGCCATTCTCACTATCGTGATTAACCCTGGTTAACAAATTTTGTGAATGTTGATTTACGTTACCCATTACATTCTGAAGTCTCGTCAGACTTTGGTTTAGATTGTGTAAAAAATCAGTTGGTGGTTCTTTTGATATGTTTTGAGATGTTTTTGCAGATTGATGAGAAACATTACCGTCATCTGACACTACAGCTAAACTTTCATTAAAGCTGGTTAACCGCGAATAATAGGTTCATTCTGAAGTCGAGTTAGACTTTGGTTTAGATTGTGGAAAATACCATGCTGACTGTGTGTGTTTTGTAAGTTTACATCAGGTTCTGAATTAGATGTAATGTGACCACTGGGTACCTTATATTGGAATGTTTTATAAACCCACTCAATAAAAATGGAATAAGGCACACAGGAAAGGAATGAGGCTGAGGTTTACAGAACACATTTATTATTTTGTTTAAAACAGATACATTAAACCAGACCAATCACCTTCTCTTAAAACGCTAGTGGTTATACTGACCACAGCAAGGGATTAACAATTTAGACATTTCTTTCAGGACACTCATACAAATCACTGTTTCCCATAAAATCACCCAATATAAGACTTCACGAGTATTATAATTTGATCCCAATTATCTAAGTACTTTCACTTGGTAACACTTAAGGATTTAATAAATTCTTCTATTAAATCAGGCTTCAATCTGGGCTATAACACTGATCTCAATAGTCTATGTACTTTCACTTGGTAACACTGAAGGATTTAGTAAATTTGCCGATTAAGTCAGGCTTCAAGCCACCAATTAATTAGCACACAAAATAAATAAAAGAAAACCCAAAACGAAGAAAATAATGATAATAATAATAATAATAATAATAATAATAATAATAATAAACCACACTGCAAACAAAGCGAAATACACTCAAATTAAAATGTGCACAAAACCATAACACTACAAAGTAAATATATCAATAAGGGGCTGAAGCTCTAAATCAAAAGGACCAGTTACTTCCCATAAATCAAGTTAATGTGCACGTTGAAGCTGTACTGGAAGGCACCAGATAATGGTTCTATGAGGAAGTAGGGCAACCATGGGCCAAAAGCCTATGTTAAATCACTAAAACCATAATTTTATTTTAATTTAAACTCAAAAAAATATTTAGATGTAAAGATACAATCCTAAAACACGGGGGAAAATGTAAGAGAAGATTTTGAGAGAAAAACAGTGGCTACTATCATTGGCCTTTTTCGGTCACTCCTAAAACATAAATAAAAGTTAGCCACTCCACTCATTGACTGTATTAGTTACTTTTTACTGCATAAATAAAGTGTCCAGTCAGATAATACATACCAATCAGTCGTAAATGCGGAAGCCAGAACTCAATCTCCTTCACAGCACCTTCAGCATCAATACAAACGCTATATAAAAGCATAAACACACAGTTAGCTACCTCTTCCACATACAGTAATTCAGTAAAGCAAACTTTACCCACCACTCAGCAGCTACACACCCCCAGCTGATTCCTGGAACTCCCACATTCACTAAGATAAAACAAACTTTCTTTTAATATACTGAAAATTTAGTAAGCTTAATAAACTTTTAATATTTATGTCCAGTACACCACCTAAATCTAGTAAAGTCCACTGTAATTCAAACTACCACAATACAATATTAAAAACAACCCATACCTGCTTCAACTATGGATTCCTCTCACGCACACACAGTGCCCCTAGATACACCCTCCAGGTGTTCCTTTAGTCCTTTCCAGTCAGTAAGCACAATAAAACTATCTCCCACAGAGTTCTTTTAAAGCAGCTTTCCCACGAGCTGGAGCTTTCCGACCGGAGCTTGTACCTGCCGCCACGAGACCAAACGCTACTTCGTGCTGGTCCCGCGAGACTATAAGCAGCGCAGAATCCTGTTCTGCCAATCAGTAGCTATCAAAATAAAAGTCCTCCCCTCTACCTAGAGGAATCTATGGTTCCGTGAGATTATACGCAGCGTGAGGTCCTGCTCTACCCATCAGGGACTGTCAAAATAAGAGTCCTCCCCTCTACACCTCACCTAGTGGAATCTATAGGGCAACACTAGGAAATATTAATTAAAATCTTCCCCACAGTTCTACCCGCTACAGTAATTTTAAACCTTTTAGCTTAATTTAAGTATTCACTATTGGTTCTCTTTCTAGACATGTTTATTGAGTAACAAAGCACAATGATTCATTAACAAATTCAAACGTTTTTATACAATGACTGAACACTCTTACATTGACTGTTTGAACCACGTCTAGTCACATAGAGAATTTTCCTGAAAGTCAGATCCACCGCCTTGGAAAGATGTCGAAAATTTTCGAGATCCTCCTCCAGGTCACCATCGTTAAAGTTCTAATTCACATACATTACATTACATTACATTACATTACATTACATTTGGCAGACGCTTTTGTCCAAAGCGACTTACAATATTGAAGTGCGAATAATAGAAGAGGTTAAGTACAAAAATAATAGAAGTTAAAATAAAGCATCTATAGATAGGGCCTTAAGGAGGTCAGAGGGAAATAATGGGATAGAGGAGTAGAGAAGAGGAAGAAGATGAGGTTAGAATTAGTTAGTTTGTTAGAGGTGTTAGGAGAGTAGGTGCTCTTTGCAGAGCTCTGTCTTCAGGAGTTTCTTAAAGATAGCGAGAGATTCTCCTGATCTGGTAGTGGAAGGTAGTTTGTTCCACCATTGGGGAACTCTGTATGAGAACAGTCTGGATTGCTTTGTGTGAATGTTTGGCAAAGCGAGGCGACGTTCATTGGAGGAGCGCAGCGGCCGGGAGGTAGCGTAAGCCTTCAGGAGTGAGTGCAGGTAGGAAGGAGCTGTACTGTCATCACCTTGTAGGCGATTGTAAGCACTTTGAATTTGATGCGAGCAGCAACCGGTAGCCAGTGGAGCTCAATGAGCAGCGGAGTGACATGTGCCCGTTTTGGCTGGTTGAAGACCAGACGTGCTGCTGCATTCTGGATCATTTGGAGTGGTTTTACTACACAGGCCGGGAGGCCAGTTAGTACGGCATTGCAGTAGTCGAGGCGTGAGATGACGACTGCTTGTACCAGGAGTTGGGTGGCCTGTTGCGTCAGAAACGGTCGAATTTTTCCGATGTTGTAAAGCGCAAAGCGGCAGGATCGAGCAACTGAGGCCACATGAGAAGCTGGTCATCAACCATGACACCCAGGTTCCTAGCAACCTTTGTCGGTGAGAGAGAGAGAGAGTCGATGGTTATGGCAAAGTTGTGTTGAATAGAAGGTTTTGCTGGTATGACCAGAAGTTCAGTCTTTGAGAGGTTTAGTTGGAGGTGATGTTCCTTCATCCATGCGGATATGTCTGAGAGACACTGTGATATTCGTGCAGAGATTGAGTGATCATCTGGTGAGAACGACAGGTATAGCTGAGTGTCGTCAGCAAAGCAGTGGTAGGAAAAACCATGTGAGCGGATAACCCGACCTAGAGAGGTGGTGTATATTGAGAAGAGAAGAGGTCCCAGTACCGAACCCTGGGGAACCCCAGTGGGTAACGAGTGGGCTGGGGACAGCAGTCCTTGCCATGACACCCTGAACGAGCGCCCAGTGAGGTACGATCTGAACCATGACAGCGCATTGTCTGAGATCCCCATGTTCGAGAGTATAGTTAGGAGGAAGTCATGATTGACTGTGTCGAAAGCAGCCGAGAGGTCCAGCAGAATGAGCACTGAGGACTGTCCTGCAGCTCTAGCAGTTTTTAACGCTTCTGTCACAGACAACAGAGCCGTCTCAGTAGAGTGCCCTTTCTTGAAACCAGATTGGTTATGGTCCAGGAGGTCATTTTGGGTGAGGAAGCCAGAGACTTGATTGAGAGCTGCTCTTTCTAATGTTTTAGAAATAAAAGGCAGTAGTGAGACCGGTCTGTAGTTATCAACCTGGGCGGGGTTGAGAGAAGGCTTTTTAAGCAGTGGTGTCACGTGTGCTTGTTTAAAAGCAGTCGGGAACACACCAGAAGTTAAAGAGGCATTGATCGTGTGAGTGATAGCCGGAATGATTGCAGGTGCAATGGTTTGCAGAAGGTCTGAAGGAATCGAGTCAAGTGGACACGTAGTAGGACGGCTACGCGTTAGGAGAGCCAGTGTCTCGTTCTCAGTGAGAGGAGCGAACGAGGAGAGCGCAACGCCTTCGGTAGAGGGATACCGGGCACCAGAGCATGATGTAGGACTGCTACATGTCGCATCAGTAAACTGTCTGCTGAAAGCTGCCACTTTCCCAGTAAAGAATGAGGCAAGAGCTTCAGCCATAAGGCAGGTAGCCTGAGGAGGAGGTGGAGGGTTGAGTAGTGTTTTGAATGTAGCAAATAGTTTCCGGGAGTCTGTGAGGGAGCTGATTTTTTTTGTGATAAAATTCAGCTTTAGCAGCAGTGAGGCTGGCTGAAAAAGAAGCCAGGAGCAGTTGGTAGTTTTTTAGGTCTGTCTGGTTTTGCTTTTTTTTGCCATTTTCTTTCAGCAGCTCTGAGTTTGGAGCGTAGTTCCCTGAGCGTGTCATTTTTGAGCCATGGCTGCGGTTTGCTTGGTTTAATGGCTTGAGATGTTTGAGGACAGAGGTCGTCCAAACAGGAGCTTAATGTGGAGCAAAGAGTATCAGTGGCATCATTAACATTGAGTGATGAAAATGAGCCTAATGGAGGCATATTGTCAGTCACCAGCGAGGAGTACTGGTCTGCTGGGAGATCTCGAAGATTTCGGCGGAACGAGACCATAGTAAGAGTAGCCGTGGGTTTTTTCGAAATGCGAACGTTGAGTTGCATGAAGAAGTGGTCTGAGAGGTGTAGAGGAGTGACAGTTAAAGAGTCGGTGTCACAGTTATGAGTGAAGATCAGGTCTAGATGTTTGCCAGCTTTATGTGTTGGGGGCTGGGGACCTGCTCCAGATCGAAAGACTGCATGAGGGATGAGAAGTCTGAAGCTGTTACTCATGATGGATGTTCATATCCCCTAGAATGAGCATGGGGCAATCTTGCTCGGGGATAGAAGACAGTAGCATGTCAAGTTCATGCGTGAACTCGCCCATTTGTCCAGGAGGACGGTAGATGACAACGACAGTAAGTTTTGATGGAGTATTAACCAGTGTGGCATGATACTCGAACGAGTTGTATGAGTTTGCAGGTAATAGTGGAGTGTATTTTAAGCCATTCGCGAGCAATAGGCCAGTTCCACCTCCTCGTCCTGAGAGACGAGAAGTATGGGTAAAGGAATAATTATTTGAAAGTGCCGCCGGAGTAGCAGTGTTTTCAGGTTTAATCCAGGTTTCAGTCAGAGCCAGTAGTTGTAGTGAGAGATGATTTGCATAAGAGGCGATGAAATCTGCTTTATTAACAGCCGACTGGCAGTTCCACAGCCCAACAGAGAATGAGGTAGTAGTGGGCGTGGCTTGCTTAAGAGGACGCAGGTTAGTATGGTCCTGGCGCCTATGTGTGTTTTTACGCCTTCTGTGCGTACCGGAGATGACAGGAATGTGATGGGAGCACATTTTGTGAGGCAGTAGGACATCTGTTTCAATACTATTAAAGGATCCATTACAATCCCCCATTGTAATTGTAATTGGATCACTTGAGGATTGTCAATGGGGACATTGTTTCAACATAAATAACAACAGTGGGACAGGCCGGTAGCCATGACATCTGACATGTTTTAGATTGATCATGTCATTACAGGGTGAAAGGTCACCTGTCAAAATCACTGTGATTTCCTGTGCCTTGTACCTTGTTGTGACCAGGCTTGCCCTCAAACTGTAGCCAGTTATCTATAAAGTCCACATGATTTTCTGCACACCACTTGGACATCCAGCGGTTCAGCGAAGAAAGCCTGCTGTAAGCTTCATCACCACGCCTCATTGGGATGGGGCCAGAGCAGATTACCTCCTCGGACAGCGTCTGGGCCTGTTTAATCACCTCTTTAATATTAGCCTTAGTTACTTCAGACTGCCGCAGACGAATATCATTGGCCCCTACATGAATTACTACCCTCGAATATCTCCTATTCCCTAACAGCCTAAGGTTGCCACTAATGTCCGGTGCTCTGGCTCCCAGTAAACAAGTAACTGTTGCCGCTGGTGCCCCTAAAGCAGTAGCTAATTTCACGTGTCGGACGATAGAGTCTCCTATCACCAGAGTACCTTTAACAGGCTCCTCAGTTGGCGCTTCACTGAGCGGGGCAAACCTGTTTGACTCGTGAACTGGGGGAGCGTGGTGTTCAGGTGGGCTGGCTGTGGCCTTTGCGGTAGCATTAGCCTTAGCCTTTCGACTATGCCGCCGAGACGTTACCCATTCGCCCCGCTGTGAGGGCTCTAAGGCCGGAGTCGAGGGGGTACTAACTCTCCCTGAGACACCCGGGGCTGCTAACAGTGAATCCTGCTGTCTATCTCTTATTAAACCCCGGACGTGCAGCTCTAACTTATTCACCTTATCCACCAAGGTGCTAACTATCTCACACTTAGTACAAATACCACTATTGTTACCAGTATTGGTGGATAAGGGATCTAAGCTATACATGCCACACTCTAAACAGGTGTAAACCTGAGCAGAAGCCATGGAGAAAAAGCACTCACCTTGTTTCAGTTGAAATTAAAAACTTAAACAAACAAACTGCAGCAGCAAACAGCTAATCCAGCAAACCTGAGGAAAAAGTCTATAAAAGTAGACAGAGTGGATTAATAGGTGTGTAGAGCAAAGAGGAAGCAGACTAAAAGTGGATTAGTAAGTGTGAAGAGAGTAAAAGAAGAAAACAGAGAAAAGTGTAGAAGATGAAGATTAGAGCAAGCTTTCAGCAGAAGACCAGAGTAGCATCTGATTTTACATAAGAGTTCCAAAATCAGATTAATCCAGTGTGTAAGGGAAAATTGGTCTTGATTGATTTTTTTTCCCCCTTCTTAATTACATATTCTCTATTTTCTGTTTTTATCTCTTTCGCTCTTCTAGGAAAGGCTAAAAGCCTGATAGACACTTTTGTCCATTGCCTTATTTGTATGAAGCTACAGGAGACGTTGGCAACACATCTGAAGAGTCTGCATGAAGAACAACACTCCAGAAGAAAGACGTGCAAAAATGAAAAGCTAAAGAATCACAGAAAAGGTCGAAAGGAGGCAGTGTATGTGACTACCAAGATTTGAGGACAATTGTTTAATGTGAAGACAGCTGTAGAACCCTGGCACACCAACTTCTTAGCAAGGCCTTCTCCTGCAGAATTACTCAGCAGAGACACCTGAAGTAACAGAGAGGTAAGCAAGTATCATACTATTTTTAAGTAAGTGTCATACTCCAATTCCCTAGATATAAAAAAAGGGTTTTTTTTAAAGCTTATGAAATTCATGTTTCTTGGTTTGTTTTTGTGTAAATCAATGTTATGTAGGGGTGAAGAACTTGGTAAAAGAGAACCTTCTGATAAATACTGGGAGATGTTCCAACTTGCAAAGTCTGGTGTCAGTATGACATATGAAAAGCTCACAAAATGGACTTCCGGCGGCTCAAGGTCCAGGTCCAGGCTCCAGGTATCGGCCTAATAAATCCCCCAAATCCAAGGACTCCTCTTTATATGTTGGACTATTGAAAGGACAATGCGTGGGGATAAATCCAGGAAAACGAGATGTTAAAAAGTGTCACAGACCTCCACGATGGAGACATGGCCGGGAGATAAGGGCGACGGGGATAATGAGGGCAGACAGAGGTGAATTGAAAGCGGACATGAGAAACGAGCTCTGAGTTTTGAGCCAGCTTTAGACTCGACCTGAAGGTACAGTTGGACGAAATGTCTACTGAACTTAACCAGAACATATCGGACGCCGATATGGGCGTGGAGAGAAAGGGAAGTGGAGAGAAGGATGGAGGAGGCAAAGAGATGGGATATCGGCATTAAAGATTCCCTAACCCAATTAATCAAAAACCAGCGAGCGCTGCAGGCTAAACTGACAGACCTGGAAGGTCGTTCCTGAAGAAATAATGTCCGAATATACGGTGTATCTGAAAACGCGGAGGGCTCCTTAGTGCGCCGTTTTGTGGAGGATTTAATTAAAGCTGAATTGGAGGGTTTGGATTCAGAGCTTGGAATTGAAAGGGCTCATCGCGCGCTGGTTCCTAAACCCCCCACCGGTGCTCCACCACGGTCATTGTGGTCCGGTTTCTGCAGTTTACAACCAAAGAAAGTCCTACAAACTGCTTGGAAAAAGAGAATCTCCGTACAAGACCGGAGGGTGTTTTTTGACCATGATTATTCGGAGGAGGTCCAGAGGAGGAGAAAGGAGTACACTCCAATCAAGAAAGTTCTCAAAGAAAACAAAATCCGCTTTCAAACTCCGCTGTCCAAGCTGCGGGTGCATCTTGAGCAGCTGAGGATCTGGCCAGGAAAGGAGTGCCTGTGGGATCCATCCGGGTGCAGAAAGGAGCTGACCTCACGGAGGAGTCTTTGGCTAGGCTCCTTCCCTGGAATATAGCTGGAGGATTCCGAGAGGGGAGCAAATCGAAATTCAGTCAATAAGGAAGAAGCTCTGTGGCTTTCAAAGGATGGGTCGAGAGGATGAGAGAGAGGAGGATTAATTCGGGCTTTCCTCACTGAACGTCCGATTCCAGTTATTTGTAAGTGACTCTAGAAGACTGCTTTTTTAGTAAAACTCAGTTTACTTTTGTAATCTCACCACACCAAAATGTTTGGTTGTTCCCAAGGGCCGATACAAACAATGTGACTTCCCGCAACAACACTTTAACGGGGATGGTTAGCACCCCTGATATTTTCTTTGAGTGTTTTGTTTACTTTTTACAAGTCTGCTAACAAGGGGTCTACAACCTAATTTTGCGAAATATGGAGCAAGCTTTGACAATGTCCTTACTGCTGCACCGGACTCTATCCATGCAACGCCTTCGGGCAGCAAGAAGAAGAGCGTATCGTCGTCGCTGGATCGCTCTGTTTGCAGCTGCAGAGGTATTTCCATTCGCACCAATTACTTCCATAATGGCATAGACTGCAAAATGAATACTAAGTGAAAGTTGCCATAAGTTAATAGAGCCCAAAATTTACATATAGATTTCCATCCTTGCCTAACTTAAATACTTGCTTTTCTTCAAGTTACACAGCCCTGTAGTCTATGCCAGGATGAACAGGGCTGTGCCACTCCTGTCACAATATTTTGATGCGGTCTCTAAGCTGAGGGAGTCCTACCATTTGTCCCGGGCTACTATGGACACGGTCATCCATCGAGTTCATAGAGCTCAAATCATGGGTGGACACATGAGGTTTGGGTGCTCCTCAGTGTGTATTGGCTTGTTCATAGACTGCCCTACAGGGTGGTAGCAATGGCATTTGATGTACCTGTACATAGCCTGGCCCACCGCTTCTGTGCTGAGATACTCACCCTGCTGAAGGAAGTAATCTGCTTTCCAGTACAACAGGAACTCTCAGCTGTGGGTGCAGGGTTTGCTCTGGCAGCCAACTCTCCTGTGTTCTCCAAGTGTGTGGGAGCTATTGATTGATGCCATGTACGAGTGAAGGTTCCACCAGGTCCGGATGGACATGACTACATTAACCGCAAGCTGTTTGCTTCTATCCAGCTCCAGGCAATATGTGACAGTAAAGGAAAGTTCATCGACATTGACGTGGGGTATCCAGGCTCTGTCCATGATACTAGGTGCTGAAGAATAGCCCAGTGTATGTAGGTGCACTGTATCCCTCTGAAGGTCACTTCATTGTGGGGGATGGAGGATACCCATGTATCAGCACTCCAATTACCATCATTACCCCCTTCCGTGAGCCAACAGATGGAAGAATGCAGGACCGCTTCAATCGCTATCATGCAAGAGCCCGGAAGGTCATAGAGCGAGCCTTTGGCATGATGAAGGCCAGGTGGAGAAGTATCTTCCTTAAGGCACTTGAAGTAAGCCACCTCTTTGCTCCAGATGTGGTAGCCGTCTGTGCAATACTGCATAACATTTGCCTGTCGACGGGGGATGTTCTTGAACCAGAAGAAAGAAACGACCAGGTGAATGTCCTGCCACCCAGACCAGTTAAGAATGAGTGCAGTGGCCAACCACTGCGAGCCTGTTTAGCAGCACAGTTGTTCACCTCTGTCATTTGGCCAGACCACCAGTGTTGGGAGTAACGGTTACTAACGCAGTTACTTTTTTTCAGTAACGAGTAATCTAACTAATTACTATGATTGTAACTATAACGCTGTTACCATTTCCGACACCCCATTACTGCCCGTTACTTTAGCCGCTCTATGAACTTTTTTTTGTTTTAACTTTGCTTTGCCCTGGGTAACCCCTCCTCTTTCTGGTGAACTTGAGCTTCTGTGCCTGTGGGTTTACGTGGTTTGGCGTGGTGAAGTGAGGCACAATTGTGACGATTTGCTGCTCTAATTAATTCAGTGATTGCCGTGGACAGCCCAAGTTCCGATTTAAGGACGTTAAGCTCTTTTTAGCTGCTCCGGTTTTTGTGGTGCTGCTGCTTTCTCTTTTAGAGCTTAGATTCTCTGCCCGAATCCCACCTGACCCGAGGACCGACCCGAAATCAGGCTCCTATTTTTATTTTATATAAAGCTCTGGTGTGATAATCACAAAGTTGCTGAGTAACCAATTATTATTGTTCACTAAAGCGAACGAAATAGCGAAAACTGAAAGTGAAAAAACATTTGTGTTAACTGAATCTAATAAAAACGGTAATTAAAAGGAAAAAACATAACTATGAATATAAAACTAACTAAAACGAACTGAAATTACTGATAGAACACACTAATTTTAGTGTTTAATTTATTTATAAGCACTGTTGTAATCACGTAGCTCTGGGCGCACGTGAACGCCTCCGCGTTTGACTTGCAGCACTGTGTGTAGCTGTTCTTAAAAATCATTTAAATTAAATAATAGTTCTATGCTTCTATGTTACAGTGTTAATTAACATAATTCTGATTATATTTCAGGCTCATAATGACAGTTCATGGTTCGGGTTTGGGCAGAATGTGCACGGGCTCGGGCTGGGTCGGGTCGGATTTTTTGGGCACGATCTAAGCTCTATTCTCTTTTGGTGAAGCTGTTATATTAATACCATTTTAACGGGCATTAAATTGTTGTTTTTGTCCATTATTTTGTTTTATTTATATTTACATATTTCCTTTGAGTGTGGCTTGGTTTGTTTAATTTCATCCCCAGACGCGTTTTTCCGTTTTTTTCAGTATTACAAGTTTTAGTAATTTTCTTTGGTTGTGTGGAGAATTTCGTTTTGTTTTTTTGAAATTCGTTAGATTATATTTTTGTCAACATTTTGGGTTTGTTTTCGTTTGTTATTTTTCTAATAATAATAGTAAATGCATAATTGATTTCCTTTTTTTTGACGGGCGAATAATAAAAAGTAACGCGATAGTTACTTTTACTGGTAACTAATTACTTTTATAGTGGAGTAACTCCGTTAGTAACTCAGTTACTTTTTTGGAGAAGTAACGAGTAACTATAACTAATTACTTTTTCAAAGTAACGTGCTCAACACTGCAGACCACCTACAACATCATGACTACATATAATTTTACTGTAAATAAATTACATTTTTCCCAAGAAAACCAATCCATATCTTGTCTGTCAACACTCCATTTTAAATAGAAAAATGGTGCAACTGTGCAATGCAATTTCATTACAGCCAGGGTGTGTTGTGCTTTAGGATTTGCAGCAGTACATTCAGTAACATGTATTTAAGCATTTTCTAAAAATGAATGATGTGCCATCAATCTACCTATAGGGCTACAACACAACCATTAAACATTATGCAGCAAATTCCAACTGCCTAATTTTGTAGTGCAGTGGTTTTCAAACATTTTTAGTTGGAACAAATGATGTTTCCAGTAATTATGCAGGTTATTTCACTGCTCCCTCTGAGCTCTAGCCTCCTCTCTGGCAGCCTCCTTCAGAAACTCTAGCACCTCTGCAGAGTAACTTTGCCTTCTCATTTTGGCTGCTGGAGTTCCTGAAGAGGGACAGGAGGTACTTCTGCTGGTGGAGGGCACTGGCTGGCTCACAGAGTCAGGGGCAGAGCTGGCACAGGAGGGAGCGTCATCTTCCAGTGTGGAGCCTGAGGCCACATCAGCTGGTGGGCTTGGCAGCTGGGCACTTGTGATCCTCCTGGGAGGCACAATTGAAGGTTTGCCTCCCAGGATGGCATGCATTGCCCCAAACCAGCGCCATGTTGCTGCTGTGGTCTCCCCCTGGTCAGTGCTCATCCCTGTAGGGGGATTTCTTAGCTCCTAAAAGACATAATTTTGGTGTTACAATGTACAATTGTTTATATACTAAACAATATAACAAATGGTTTGTACAAAAAGATCCCATGTTATTCTGTGCTCCCACTTTTGCCCAGCACCAGTGAAAAGGAACATCTCCCGAAACATAGTGTTCATTGTTTGTTTCTCTGGTTAGGATCTTGTGACACAAGACACTCCGTGCAAGCCCTTATACCTACAGTCAGTATACTTTAGTCGAACAGGACTTGCATCTTATATATTTTATAAGTTGCCCCATTTGCTCAAGAGACACCTTACTCTCCAAGCCCAAGTCTCTGCGAATTGTCCTGTAAATCAAGCATCATGAGTCTGACATGAATAAAGCTGCTTATTTAAGATTCTGTGTCGTATCTAACAGGTCAGCTGTACAGGAATGTAATGTACCTATTGATGAAGGTTTCATAGGTAAATATTAAATTATTTTGTATATATTTGTCATTAAATGTAATAAAACAAATAACTATTAATAAATATTAAATATAACAATAAATATAATATTTTGCATATATGCTGAAGTGAGAAAATATGAGTTTAAACAGCATTAATGAAACATTACTATCACACACAGCTAAATATTCTGATGTTACAATAAAATCATGATTACTCCCAGCCGCATTTTTGGCTGCATTTCTCCGGCCAGTGAAGAGGGCAGCCCTGTCTGACCTCAGCCTTATGAGGGTTTCAGTTTCCTCATCAGTCCCTAAGTAAAAAATAAATAAATAATGTATATATGATATGTATATATAACAACATATTACAAATAGGGTCATTAATATAGTTTTACTGAACATACAAAGCAACTTGTGGGCAGTTGTGTTAACTGCATAAAGAACATTTCAGTAGATAAAGCCAGGTGACAAAAGAAAAGGGTGTTAGCTTATCTAAACTATAAATTATATTACTGCTTTACTGGCTGTTTAATTAGATAATAAACCTAGTTAATTAATGTGTTTATGACGTATATTTGTGCGTTGCCTTTGCCATGTCGCGTGCTCTGTGGGCGTGGATGCAGTGATGTCATTTGAAGATCCCTAAAAGTCTTCCGGAGTAGGATACTTTAATGTATCCTCCGTTGGAAGCGTCTTTGAGGAGGATTTTAAGCGTCTTCTTTCGTCTCCTACGGTATTCGGACAGGCGGCAAGATGGATCAGTTTCAGGGTCACGGAGGAGAGGAGGAGGATCGGTAGGAAAAAGGAGACACTTTTGGGGTTTCTGGACGCAGCCTGAGAGCTGCAGTAAAGTCAAGCTGAACAATGCTACCTTCTTGTTGGTCTCCTCCCATTACTGTTAAAGTGTTACTAACTAGTGCAAACACTACAACAACCACAAACACAATTCACCTGTAGTCACTGTTCACAAAACCAACCCCCTTTTTCTCAAAACTCTAAACACATTTTGCATATATCTCTGCTCCAATATGCATTGTGAAGCTCATGTGATGCAAAATGCCACCCACAGTCAGCAAAACTTGAACACAATGAACATACCTGGGCTGTGACCGAAATGGCTCCCTACTCCCTCATTAGTGTTGCGCTATGTAGGGAGATACTAATAAGTTCACTAATTAGTGGTAAAACTGGAGTGAATCATTATCATGTGCCAGCACCGGTCACATAAACACACACAGGTGAGAGAGGGGTTGAGCCGTGTTTAAAACTCCATAAACACACTGAACTGAGCTCTAAATTAAAGTTAGTGAAGCTCTGAGCTGATCATGAAGTCATTTATCTGCTTGTTATATTTACGCTGTTTAAAAGATGATCCTCACATTACTGAACTACATGAAGAAAACCTTACAAATAGCAGCGTACCCCGGCTCGCTCTGTTGCCAGATTTGGTGGTTTCATGCCAAATGTCGAGTTGTATCTGAAATTGTCTGGAGGAAACGCTGTGATTTGACAGGTGAACAAAACTACCAAGTGTAAAGAGTTTGGAAATTTAACTCGGCAGAGCTTTTAGTCCTGCTGATGGAAAGGGTACTCATCAGTGTTATAGTTAGATATCTAACCCTGCAGAGACCGAGCTTTTAGTCCTGCTGATGGAAATTTGAAGCTGTGTTTATGTTCGTTATTATATGTAAGTTATTTCTTTCTTTCATTGCTTGTAAGGTTATTTTTATGTACTGTTTTTACGTTTTTGTTTCGTGTGTCCAATGATACAAGGCACAAAACACATAACACAAATATGCAGATAAACTCATTTAAATATCATTTTTTGTAATCAGCGATATTTAAGATATTTATGGTATTTTAGTAAAGATCATGTTGGAATAAACCCTGTAATATTGTTAATATAACAAACATCAGCTGTTTGGGTGGTTTTCTCAGTAATCTGAATCCCACTGTAATCTGGCAACACTGGTGGCTCATCTGTTGCTTAGTTGCGAGACCCGCAAACCATTTTGGGACACATTCAGCTCGCTTAGTAAGCAGCGAAGTTTACTATAAATCATGATGCATTATGGGAGTTTTTAGTGCCCTCAAAATCACATTCGAATCCCCCCTTATGATTCGGACACTCAAAGAAAAATGGCTGACATACTCAATAGTGCCCTAACTAGTAAATAGGGAGCCCTGGTGTCATTCAGTAAACACAACGACTCATAATTGAAAACACCTGTTGCAAATGATTTGACCACACCTATATAAGTCAGTTTGCTGAAGGTTCCAAACAAAAATGGATGATCAAGGCAGAAGAAGAGGAGTTCGTGTCAGAGGAGGGAGAGGAGCAGGGCAAGGAGGGAGAGGAGAAGGAGGGAGAGGAGAAGGAGGGAGAGGAGAAGGAGGGAGAGGAGAAGGAGGGCCAGCAAGACTATGCATTTTAATTACTGATGAAAGGAGAGCAACAGTCATTGACCATGTCATTGTCCACGGCATGACAATGACCGAAGCTGGACAACGAGTCCAACCTAACCTCAGCAGATTCTCAGAGGCCACCATTGTTCGGGCCTTCAGAGAACACAACAGGTACTGTATGTACTAGGCTTTTAGTCACTACACTAGATGTTTACAGTATGCAGTACTATAGTGGAGTGCACCTACATACATAAGTTCAATCATATGGAGTCAAATTGGGGTCTTTAATGCTGACGAGAAAATAAAACTATCGTGAAAAAAAATCTCCACGAATTGCAAAAAAAATCTAATATTGCAAACAAAGAAGAGAACATAAATTATTTTTTTTCACTTGTGATATTTTTATAATGAATCTTTTGCAACACCATTTTTTCTTTGCGTTTTGCGTCCCTCTTTTATTTTTGCAATACGTTCCCTCCTTTGCGTTCCTCGGTTTTGTTTGCGAGTCTTTTTTGACCCCTTTTTGACGTGTGGGGTGTGGAGAGAGGAAAGGGGGCGTGGCCACAGTGAAAAGGCGGGTTATTGAAGGTTCACGTCATCAGCTGGAGCCTCTGCCGCGCAGCCCGCCAACTCGACCGGTCGTCATGACGGACGCTAACCAGGCCGAACAACAGGTATTTATAGTTTATAAATTGAAGCTTATAATTTTTTTTTTACCTAATTACTGAATTATATAATACTGTTGTCTTCGTTGTTATATTAAGCTGTGTTTGTAGCCAGTTAGCTAGGACAAAAAACAGTACGATAACGTCTAGCCTGTAGTCGGCTAGCTAGTGTGCTCCAACGTACAACCAAACGATTTCCTGGGCAGGTCGTGCTGGGGTTGCATCCCCTAAATTCACATTTGTAATTTATAAATCAGATTAACTCTACTTTAATCTAACTCAACCAGCGGTCATGTTAGAGTCTGCAAGCAGCCACCGTCATACACACGGATGGAGCTAATGTAGGATAGCTGGTTAGCTACCTAGCTAACACCCCTGCTCTCTGTCTCTCAGCGTCTCCCTCCCTCTGTTAGCGTTTCTCTCACGCTCTCTCTCTCTCTCAGCGTCTCTCTCCCTCTGTTAGCGTTTCTCTCGCGCTCTCTCTCTCTCTCAGCGTCTCTCTCTCTGTCTCTCAGCGTCTCTCTCCCTCTGTTAGCGTTTCTCTCGCGCTCTCTCTCTCTCTCAGCGTCTCTCTCCCTCTCTCTGTTAGCGTTCTCTCTCTCCGTTAGCGTTTCTCTCTCTCTCGCTTTCTCTCTCTCTCTCTCTGTTAGCGTCTCTCTCCCTCTCTCTCTCTGTTAGCGTCTGCGTCTCCCTCTCTCTGTAAGTGTCTCTCTCTCTCCGTTAACGTTTCTCTCTCTCTCTCTCTCTCTCGGTTAGCGTTCTCTCTTCTTACCCCCCCACCCTTTGTTAATAATCTGTATAGGGTAACTACATAAGAACACACATTAAAATTGAAGATCTTTATTTTATAATTACGTACAAGTAAATCTGTCATTACTGTATTCTCACTATATATACAGTATTCTGTATTTTCTCTCTCTCTCTCTCTATATATATATATATATATATATATATATATATATATAATTAGTAAGGCAATTAATAGCCTTTCTCTTTTTTAGGTCTCTGTGGCTGTTTCTGATCCTGCTCTACTGGAAAGGATGATTATGCAAAGGCTGCTTCATAAATTGTAAAATTTTTTAGATTGTCAGCCCTTAGATCTGGACTACTTACTGTTTGTGTGCAACCACGAACTTCTCTTTCTTACCTCTGTATCTGCCCAGATTTCAATACCTGAAGTGCTTTGTGCACTGACAACCTTGAAATCTGTTGTTGAGATGCATGTGCCACATAATGGTACACCATCCATTTCTGTAGGCATGGAATATGGAGAACGAGGATGCCCTCGCTTTATCATCTCCAGAGAACATCTTGAAAGATTAGTGAAAATGCATTTACCAATACCTTGCATTGCCCATCTCTTCTGTGTCTCAACAAAGACCATCAAAAGGAAACTCCAAGAATATGGGATTTCTCCTAGACTCACATATAGCATGTTATCAGATGATCAGTTGGACAACCTTGTTAGATCAGTGAAGGCTGAAAGTCCAAACATCGGACACAGAATGATGAAGGGAAGGCTGCAAGCATTGGGTCATCGTGTGCAATGGAGAAGGGTGTGGGATTCCATGCATCGTGTGGACTCTGCTGGAGTGCTTTTGAGAATGACACAGCTGAGGTGTGTCGTAAGGAGGACATACTCAGTCCATGGCCCCCTCCATCTTGTCCACATTGACACAAATCACAAGCTTATCAGGTATGAAGAATTGTTAGCTTCTTAGCTAGGACAACCCCCCCCCCCCCCCCCCCAAACCCCACCAGGAGTAAAATGTTTTTTTTTTCTGTGAAAATGGTAATTTATTAAATTGTTCTCTTTCATCAGATATGGCATGGTGATCTTCGGTGGCATTGATGGCTACTCAAGAAAGGTCATTTCTTTCTTTTTTTATTAGTTGTGAAATGCTGCAAGTATAACTGCAATAAGGAATATTTAGGCCGGTCACAATCCTTTATCATTGTCTTAAATTTGCCATGTCTGCAATGTCCAAATGTTCATTTTGTATTTGTTTCTACACTTTTCCATCAACACAATGGTGTTGATGTAAATATATTAATATAAGAATTAGGGTGAAATAAGTGGATATGATTAAACTAATTTATCATACTATTAGGCAATAACAGTAGCAGGCCTACTAACAAGTTCTGTAAATGTGTATTAGGTCATGTACCTAGGTGCTGCAACAAACAACAAGGCATGCACTGCTCTTGGTTTCTTTCTGCAATCTGTGGAGAGACATGGTGTTCCACTAAGGCAAGATGCATTTAATTCAGAAATTAAATTAATCATAATTTAATGTCCTAAAAAAAACTATAAAACTTTTTTTATATATATATTTTTATTATATCTAGGGTCAGAGGGGACCAAGGCGTAGAGAATGTAGACATTGCAAGGTGCATGTTCTCTGTCCGTGGCTGTGGTAGGGGAAGTTACATGTCTGGCAAAAGTGTGCATAACCAAAGGTAAGCAACATTATTTCAGTAGAAATGACTTCTTTAGTTCCCTGTATAAGCTGATTGTTTAAATAATTACTTTTTTCCTCAATTACAATTCAACAGGTTCCAGGTAAGCTTATGATTTAATTATTAATTTTAGATTCCAAAATTACTTTTGGATGCAGTTTTTTAGTTCCTCCCTCACCTTGAGCAGTGTAGATAGTATAGTATCTATTTAATTAAGAATTTTCATTGAAGCTTTTTGAGAACTGGGTCTCTTCTTGTTTTTGTAAAATATTTTAACATTCGAAGTTTGCAGTGATGCTTGAATTGTTTGCACATTTTTTGTTTTTTTTTTCCCCCAGAATAGAACGGCTGTGGCGTGATATCTGGATGTCAGTCACAAATATCTTTTATGATGTTCTGCATACCCTTGAAGAGGAAGGTTTACTGGATCCATCCAACAGCTTGCACTTGTTCTGTGCTCAGTATGTGTTCTTGCCAAGACTTCAGGCCAGCCTTGATGCCTTTACAAATGGTTGGAATAATCATCCCATCCGCACAGAAGGGAATTCATCCCCAAACCAGATGTGGGAACTGGGATTCCTTAGTAGTCCTGTACCTCCCCCAGAAAATATGCAGTATATGCAAGGCCTTGATCTTGACAACACTACTACTACACTCCCTGAAGAGTTGTCCGGGGGGATTGTTGTTCCACCTGTTGAATGCCCACTTACTGAGGAACAGAAGGCAGAACTTGAAAGAGCCATACCACCGACAGCACCTTCACAGCAGCATGGACGGGATATTTACTTGGTGGTACTATATTATGTTATGCATCGTTAAATTTGTAATAATTTGAACGTTGTTATAATAAATAAATGAATGCAAACAAAAAAATAAATGCAAATTTAAAGCATGTCTTATTTTCAGCAGGAGGTATAAGTTTCAGATTTGTGCAAATGTGCAGTTAACATGAATGTTGCATGAATGAAATTTTTCAATAAAGCATACTGTTACGCCCTCGCCAGGTTTCCCTCTGTTTCCCCGGTGTTTCCACTGTTATTTTCCATTACGTGTGTCTAATTTGTAACTCCGCCCCTTTCCAGGTGTTCTGTGTTTCATGTTGCTATAAATAGTCTCCCTTTGTTAATGTTTGCTGTCGGTCTTTGCACCTTCCCGTGTTGTCTGTCTCGCTTAGTTATTGTTATCCCTCGTTTCTTGGTTTTTGCATTTATACGCCCTTGTTTATTTCTTGTTAGTTGTGTTCACGTTTATTTTCTAGTCACGTTTAGTTCCTGTTTGTTTCTTTGTTTATTTTGTATATATTTATGTAGTTACCCCTGTATATATCCCTAGCCGTGTTTTTTTTTATATTCTGTTTAGTTTAGCCACTTATCTGTTTAGTTTAGCTCTTTGTTTGTTTTCCCTGTTTGTTTATGTATATATATTTATTCGTGATTTCCCTGTTTGTTTATTTGTTTGTTTATTATTTATTAAAGTTATGTCTTACCCGCTCAAACGTCCGCCTCCCGTCTCATCCCCGCGTGACATAAAGACCGACCGCAAAATGGACGTTTATGCGGGAAACCCTTGGGTTGGATCCGGGCTGGCCATCCGTCATGCCCCCTTTGGGACCTCGGCGCAGGAAAACCCGAGGCCTCGAGGCCGGAGAAGGCCTCGGGCTAGGCGTTCTAAGAGGTCTCAAAATTCTGAGGATTTTCTTGGGGGGGGGCTAACTGTTGGGGCTATCGGCCTCGGTGGACACGAGGCAGGCAGAAACGCAGGCTGTGAGGATCCCTACTTCTGGGATTACGTGGACCTCCTCGCAGCCGCGTCCAGTTCGGAGGCTGCAGCTCCTGGCATCCCCACGGCTACGCGGTTAACGCAGTTAGCATCTCCTGCTTCCACGGGTCAAGTTTCTCTGGCTGCTACGGCGCCCGCATCTTCTACGGCTGCAGACCCAGCTTCCATGGCGGCCGCCGAGCAGCGCTTCCAGTCACCCGCAGCGGCAGCAGATCTTCGCTCCGGGGTTCCCATGACAACGGCGCTACACTGTACTGCTGCTGCCACCCCGGAACCTGAATACGCTGCGGTGAAATTAAGTCAAGTCTCCGTGCAGTCTTCAGCAGCCCGAGTCGTCACACAGACACCTACAGCCCAAGGGTCCAAGTCTGTTCATGTGAGTGTTCCTGTGTCAGCGGTGCCCGCCACCGCCAATGTTCCTGTGCCAGCGGTGCCCACCGCCAATGTTCCTGTGCCAGCGGTGCCCACCGCCTATGTTCCTGTGCCAGAGGTGCCCACCGCCTATGTTCCTGTGCCAGCGGTGCCCACCGCCAATGTTCCTGTGCCAGCGGTGCCCACCGCCAATGTTCCTGTGCCAGCGGTGCCCACCGCTCCTGCTACGATGCCAGCGATGTCCACCGCTCCTGCTACGATGCCAGCGGTGCCAGACACCGTCCATGTTCCTGTGCCAGCGGTGCCCACCGCCCATGTGCCGATGCCAGCGGTGCCCACCGTCCATGTTCCTGTGCCAGCGGTGTCCACTGCCCATGTGCCGATGCCAGCAGTGCCCACCGTCCATGCTCCTATGCCAGCGGCGCCTACCGCTCCAGCGCCGACGCTAGCGATGCTCGTCGTCACGCCGCCAGCCCCAGCTGCTCTAGTCGCCGCGCCGCCAGCTCCTGCTGCCCGAGACGCCGCACCGCCAGCTCCTGCTGCCCGAGACGCCGCACCGCCAGCTCCTGCTGCCCGAGTCGCCGCGCCACCAGCTCCTGCTGCCCGAGTCGCCGCGCCACCAGCTCCTGCTGCCCGAGTTGCCGTGCCTCCAGCTTCTGCTGCCCAAGCCGTCGCGTCGCCAGCGAGGCCCGTCACCACACCCAAGCCCATCCCGGCACCCAGGACTAAGTTTTGCCCCAAGCCTCGTGTGCCCAGGTCTACCCCAAGGCCCCCGGATACCAGCCCAAGAACTTTGCCCAGGCTGGCTCCACAAACTTTCCCACAGACTTTAGCCAGTCCTGGGCATCCCCAAGTTTATTTTGTACCCCTGTCGCTCCCCGTTATGGTTCCTGTGTTGGTCTATGTTCCTGTTCCTGTCTTGTCTGGTTTCTGTGTACCTGTCCCTGTGACCGTGTTCGTGTCTGTACCGGTTAATGTTTTTGTCCCTGTTCCCTTGTCCAGTCCAGTCATCAGTCATGCCCCATGTCCAGTCATCGACCCCTGTCCAGTTCCCTGTCCAGTCTCCTGTCTCGCCCAATGTCCAGTCTCCAGTCACGTCCCCGGTTCAGTCTCCTTTCTATGTCCAGTCTCCTGTGTTGCCTCATGTCAAGTCCCCGGTCTCGTCTTTTGTTTTTCCCGGCCTCTCCCCGCCGCCGGCCCCCCGGGTTCGTTTTTACGCGCCTCAGGAGCTGCGCGTTTAGGGAGGGGCTTCTGTTACGCCCTCGCCAGGTTTCCCTCTGTTTCCCCGGTGTTTCCACTGTTATTTTCCATTACGTGTGTCTAATTTGTAACTCCGCCCCTTTCCAGGTGTTCTGTGTTTCATGTTGCTATAAATAGTCTCCCTTTGTTAATGTTTGCTGTCGGTCTTTGCACCTTCCCGTGTTGTCTGTCTCGCTTAGTTATTGTTATCCCTCGTTTCTTGGTTTTTGCATTTATACGCCCTTGTTTATTTCTTGTTAGTTGTGTTCACGTTTATTTTCTAGTCACGTTTAGTTCCTGTTTGTTTCTTTGTTTATTTTGTATATATTTATGTAGTTACCCCTGTATATATCCCTAGCCGTGTTTTGTTATATTCTGTTTATCGTTATTCCTTGTTTGTTTATGTACATATTTATTTGTCATTCCCCTATTTGTTTATTTGTTTGTTTATTATTTATTAAAGTTATGTCTTACCCGCTTAAACGTCCGCCTCCCTTCTGCTCACTCGTTACACATACAGGTTTTAAAACTTGCTATTTTTTTATTTCATGTAAATATTCAGATAACCACAACAAGTTTAAACAGTTTTGTCTTAAAATGCTTTTTGTAAACATACAAACTGATTAAAAAGGTATGTTGGCATGTAAATTAATAATTACTTATAAAAGCGAGACTGATTCAATACACTCACTCTAAATGGAAAAAGGGAAATGGGCAGGTCCAGAGTTGAGAACTGCAGGTACAAAAGACAATTGTTTTTCAACCAGTTAACACTGAGGTGATTTTATAACAACATTTGTGCAATTCTGGTCCTGAAGAGCTGGAAACCAGTGGTTATTTGTGATTTAATCCAAGAAAGGCATTTATTCCCCTTTAAACTCTATGGAATCCATGGTCAGCCTGAATAGCCTGTACCATGACTGTTTTAAATGTGTCATAGCTGGTCATATGTACAGTAGGAAATGTAATAGTTTTAGCACATGCACTTACAACAGGGAAGCATATTTTGTGTTCTGGCATTCGCTGTGTACATTCATGGTCAAATATAAGTGTTATTTGGAAATCGTGTAGTTCAGAGGCAAGAAGTGGCTTGTGTGCCTGACCAGTAAGCCACTGCATAACAAAGGGCACAGTTACAGGGGAAAGGTCTGCTTCAGGCTGCTCTTCATGGACATCACCTATGGAGTCAAAAAAGGGTCATAAAGATTTTGAGTTTGTAAAACAGAAGTCACAAATGTACTGAAACGTGTAACTGCGTTTAAGAAACTTGTAACTGCATTTAAACAACTACATGCACGTAAATCCAAATCCACAAATTAACTGGAATGTGCAAACTTGAAACAGAAAGTAATATTAATAATAATTCAAATGTACAAATGTGAAAAAATATTTTAAATATATATAAATATATATTTTTTAATTTGTAAATTCAATCTTGTGAATGTGTGAATCACATGGAATTTGTGAGGTTGTAAATGTGACAGTGGGTGTTTTTCACTGTGGAGCTAAAAATCCTCTCATTCACCTTCTCTGCTGCGTGTGCGAAGCTCTAGCTGCAGTTGCGAATTTTGACCCTGTTTTGACGCCTGATTGATGGACCAATAGGAAAGCTTTATCTAGACCAATCAGATTGCGGGGTTTGTTTAACCAATCAGAACACTGATTTGTTGCTGTCGCTCAATTTCGGCGCGCTTTTGGAACACGCCTCCCAAACTCCGTCGTGGCGCTTCCACCCAGAAGTACAATGGAGAGTCAGGTAAGTTAAGGAACAATGCTATCTCACGTTTCTTTTGCAAAAAGTTTTAAAAAGTTTTTAAAAGATAACAGGCAGGCTCTGTGTAGTGGTTTTATTTATATTGTCAGTTAGACTCCTGTGCTAGCTTTGGGTAGCTGTAGCCAATGAATTAGATGTGCAAAATGAGCAGGGCTAGAGCTAACTAAGGTTATCTGGGAGAGATATGAGGTTAGTGGAGAGCTAACTAAGGTTATCTGGGAGAGATATGAGGTTAGTGGAGAGCTAACTAAGGTTATCTGGGAGAGATATGAGGTTAGTGGAGAGCTAACTAAGGTTAGCTGGGAGAGATATGAGGTTAGTGGAGAGCTAACTAAGGTTATCTGGGAGAGATATGAGGTTAGTGGAGAGCTAACTAAGGTTATCAGGGAGAGATATGAGGTTAGTGGAGAGCTAACTAAGGTTATCTGGGAGAGATATGAGGTTAGTGGAGAGCTAACTAAGGTTATCTGGGAGAGATATGAGGTTAGTGGAGAGCTAACTAAGGTTATCTGGGAGAGATATGAGGTTAGTGGAGAGCTAACTAAGGTTATCAGGGAGAGATATGAGGTTAGTGGAGAGCTAACTAAGGTTATCTGGGAGAGATATGAGGTTAGTGGAGAGCTAACTAAGGTTATCAGGGAGAGATATGAGGTTAGTGGAGAGCTAACTAAGGTTATCAGGGAGAGATATGAGGTTAGTGGAGAGCTAACTAAGGTTATCTGGGAGAGATATGAGGTTAGTGGAGAGCTAACTAAGGTTATCTGGGAGAGATATGAGGTTAGTGGAGAGCTAACTAAGGTTATCTGGGAGAGATATGAGGTTAGTGGAGAGCTAACTAAGGTTATCTGGGAGAGATATGAGGTTAGTGGAGAGCTAACTAAGGTTATCTGGGAGAGATATGAGGTTAGTGGAGAGCTAACTAAGGTTATCTGGGAGAGATATGAGGTTAGTGGAGAGCTAACTAAGGTTATCAGGGAGAGATATGAGGTTAGTGGAGAGCTAACTAAGGTTATCAGGGAGAGATATGAGGTTAGTGGAGAGCTAACTAAGGTTATCTGGGAGAGATATGAGGTTAGTGGAGAGCTAACTAAGGTTATCTGGGAGAGATATGAGGTTAGTGGAGAGCTAACTAAGGTTATCTGGGAGAGATATGAGGTTAGTGGAGAGCTAACTAAGGTTATCTGGGAGAGATATGAGGTTAGTGGAGAGCTAACTAAGGTTATCTGGGAGAGATATGAGGTTAGTGGAGAGCTGACTAAGGTTATCTGGGAGAGATATGAGGTTAGTGGAGAGCTAACTAAGGTTATCAGGGAGAGATATGAGGTTAGTGGAGAGCTAACTAAGGTTATCAGGGAGAGATATGAGGTTAGTGGAGAGCTAACTAAGGTTATCTGGGAGAGATATGAGGTTAGTGGAGAGCTAACTAAGGTTATCAGGGAGAGATATGAGGTTAGTGGAGAGCTAACTAAGGTTATCTGGGAGAGATATGAGGTTAGTGGAGAGCTAACTAAGGTTATCAGGGAGAGATATGAGGTTAGTGGAGAGCTAACTAAGGTTATCAGGGAGAGATATGAGGTTAGTGGAGAGCTAACTAAGGTTATCAGGGAGAGATATGAGGTTAGTGGAGAGCTAACTAAGGTTATCTGGGAGAGATATGAGGTTAGTGGAGAGCTAACTAAGGTTATCTGGGAGAGATATGAGGTTAGTGGAGAGCTAACTAAGGTTATCTGGGAGAGATATGAGGTTAGTGGAGAGCTAACTAAGGTTATCTGGGAGAGATATGAGGTTAGTGGAGAGCTAACTAAGGTTATCAGGGAGAGATATGAGGTTAGTGGAGAGCTAACTAAGGTTATCAGGGAGAGATATGAGGTTAGTGGAGAGCTAACTAAGGTTATCAGGGAGAGATATGAGGTTAGTGGAACCAAATTTGCAAACAAATCGGAAATGTAAAGTTTTGATTTCTGAAATTATGGACTTAAGAAGTTATGACTACATTTTTGGGTCTTAAATTATATTTATTGAGGTCTTAAAAAGGTCTTATTTGATTTCTAAAATGGTACAAGAACTCTGGCTAGTATATCAGAACATACAAAAATGTCCAGTACCTCTTGTTTTACTAGTAGTTTTAAGTGTCAGTCTTTTACTAGTAATTAAGTGTCAGTCTTCAGCATTTAAGGCATTGCCCTAATGAGCTGGTATTATATTTTTGTAACACTGTGTACCACGTTTTTTTCCTTGAAACTGTGTTCATATGATTCCATGTGAACCTTTACACATTTATTTTAAAAATCATCAGTATAATTGCAGTACTCAGTATGTTACCACTAGGAATGTTTACCACTGGAAGTGCTCATATTTGCCAGGTAGAGAGATCAGCAGCCTTTTTGGGGCTGATGAAATTGTGCATTCACATTGTGCTGTGTAGCCTATGACTTTGACACCAGTTACCAATGTTATTTACAAATAGTTTTTTTATGTGTCTGAGTTAAGACATAGTACACTACATTGAATTTTGCCATGGATGTTTAGGCTGAAGGATGTTTTAATGGACAACTTTCTTGATCTCGTTCTCAGGTGATGATAGGAAGAGAAGTCTTACAAAGACTACAGTCGAGGTTGGAGCAGGCCCTTCAGAGGCAACCCCTGGATCTTGACTATTTGGAGTTTGTGTGTGTCAGTGAGATGACGCTCATAAGATCACTTGCTCCTTACGTCACATTCCCCCAAGAGGTGCGTAAAATGTAATGAAGTTACACTAGGTTGAGGATCTTTGGACTGTTTGCTTTCTTTTTGTAATCAACCTCATTAAAATGCTGTGGAACTCCGAGCACCAGCTGAGTCTGTGTATCCCTATATCTACAGAACTGCACTGCGGAGGCAGTGTCCAGACTGCAGGGAAATCTAGATTGTTTCTCTAATCAGATTTATTGAGATTACTGTCCACACCATTATTAGCAAGTGATCAGATCAGATTTGATCTTTCCGTCTCTAATAAGAAATACATGCCTTTGTACTTTACATTCTAATTAATGTTGTATTAATGTTTCATGTGTGTTCTACAATAAGTGTGTTCATTACATTTATTGTGAATATTTCCAAAAGGTACTTGAAGGGCTTCACAATCTTGTTACACTCATCAGCACTGAGATAGATCAACGAACCACCACTATCTCAGTGGATGCAATTGGTGGAGCAAGAGGACGTCCAAAGCTCTGTTTCCAAAGACCACCTTGAGCACCTTCTAGAAATGGGTCTGGCTGTCCCAAACATATCTAAATTGCTTGGGGTGTCGCAGAAGACAATTCGTCGTCGGATGACCGAATGGTACCTCTCCGTAAGAGACTCTTACAGCCAAGTGTCTGATGAGGAGCTGGACAGCCTGGTACTAGCTGTAAAAAAAGATTCACCAAGTTTAGGTAAATTTAAACTCCAATCACTTGGTTTTATTAATTATTCAGCTTTATCAGAGTTTTCCAAACTGGCTGCAGTTCAAAATGGTAGTATTACAATATAACACTTTCTCTTACTATACATTTTTGCTGATTGTCACTTTCTTTTAGGTCACAGGATGGTCAAAGGCCGCTTGAAGGCCTTGGGTTATAAAGTCCAGTGGACAAGAGTCTGGGACTCGATGCATCGCGTAGATTCAGCTGGGATACTTGAAAGACTGGCAAGTGTTGGATGCGTTGTAAGAAGGACCTACAGCGTCCCCAGTCCTCTTTGTCTTGTGCATGTGGACACCAATCACAAGTTAATTAGGTAAGGAAATGGCATTATTTCATTTAATGACTCAAAAAGTGGATTCCACTACCCCTTTTCAAAATTCAGCTGTATTTTGTTATTTATGTGTAAGTCATTTATATAGAACCTTAAGAACACCAACTTCTTTACAGTGTTGGTGATTGTAGCCAGTCTCCAACATACACAGCCATTTTTACAGCCCATTTTTTATTTATTTTTTTTGCCCTGAATGGATTTTGAACAGTATGTTTTAGGCCAAAGTTTCTCATAACTATCATAAAATAATGTCTAACATTCAGGCATACACACATGTATTAAAAATAGGGTTATACAATATTTGTGGTATTTCAGTGACTTGGTAAGCTGCACTGAATGTTTAAGATGGTAAAGTAGTCATATGTTTGTATGACATAATTTACCCAAGACTGTACTCTGTTGAGTGTTATGACTCCAAAAAACAGACCATTTCCACCTAAATTACCCAAACAATTCATAAAATTGTACAACCAGTCACTGTGGTTCACATGCGTTCTATAATTGGTCATACATAGTTCATGCTGTACTTCCATATACAAAAGTGTGTTGCTGCTTAACGTGAACATTGTCAGTAACACTGCCATTTTTGTTGTTTAGATATGGCATTGTTTTGTTTGGAGGGATTGACGGGTTTTCAAGAAAGGTAACATACCACATACTTGTTTTAAATATGAATAGAGAATTGTTCAGTGTACTTCAGTAGCACTGTGTACTTCAGACAGTATATTTTGATTACCTTTAGTGCACCTTGGTTTTCAGTGTGTGATTGTGTGTCTAGATTGTCTACTTGCAGGCAGCTAACAACAATAAGGCAACCACAGCCTTCAACTTTTTCCTTGGTTCTGTGAGGGAACATGGTTTGCCATCAAGGTAGTAGCTGTTTTTTATATATGTGTATAATAAATTTGCATGTGTAAAAAAAAAAAATCTGAATCCTTCATTCATAATTTTAGTAATTACTTATGTTTGGTGTCTGAGAAAGGGTGAGAGGAGACCAAGGTTCTGAGAATGTAGATATTGCACGCTACATGTTTGAGACTCGTGGCTGTGGCAGAGGCAGTTTCATTGCTGGAAAAAGCGTTCATAATCAAAGGTATCTTTTACTTTGTTTAATCAGCTGTCACTTTCAGATTCTTCACAATTATGTTCATGAGAATACAGTATGTGTATATATATATATATATATATATATGTATATGTATATATATATATACATATATATATATATGTATATATATATATACATACACATACACATATATATATATATATATATATATATGGCCTTGCGTTAAATACTAACTATAATTTTCCCCTGAACTCCCTCCCTTTAGAATAGAACGGCTGTGGCGGGACGTGTGGAACAGTGTGACCAGTGTCTACTATGATTTACTCCATTTCCTTGAAGAGGAAGGTGTTCTGGACTTGGCCTACAATGTACATCTCTTCTGTGTCCAGTATGTTTTCATACCACGGATTCAGGATGACCTAGATGCATTTACAGCAGGATGGAATGACCGTTCACTACGCACTGAACACAATCTTACCCCAAACCAACTGTGGGAAATTGGTCTAATCCAAAGTCCTGATGACCATCCTGACCCTGTTGAGGTTTGTAGATTTCCTTTATTGGAGATTTTATCATAGTAAAGCTATTTTACGTAACAACTGTTTTTAAATGTGTTTATTGTTAAATCCAAATGTTTCATTTCAGGATTTCAACTACTTGCCACTCGAAGACACAAACATGGATCAAATAGGAATTCAGGTTCCTGAACTGGTGTGTCCTTTGCCAAATGAACACATGGAAATGCTTAGAGAGCTATTTGATACTGTTGCTCATTCAGCATGCTTTGGGGAGGACATTTACAGGGCAGTAGTACAGTACGTAGAAGGTGTGACTGAATCAGGCCGTTAGTCCTTTGCATTAACAAACAGACTTGCATCCGTTTTTATGAATGCTTTGAGTTTATTTTCAACATTGTTGTTTTTACACACTCAATGGCAACTGAAGTACGAAATATAAAGTATCTGTTGTGAACAAGAGAAAATTTAAGAGAAAATAAAATATGCATTTAAAACAAAGCACATTGTCTTTATTTAATCAAAAAAAACATCTTAAAACATCTACAGGGCTATCTCGAAAATTTAGAGTAGCTTTGAAAAGTTACTTTATTTCAGTAATTTAGTTCAAAATGTGAAACTCATTATATAGATGTATTAAACACAGAGTGATCTATTTTAGGCATTTATTTATTTTGTTGATGACTGTGGCTTGCAGCCAATGAAAACCCAAAAATCAGTGTATTAGAAAATTAGAATATTATATTAGACCAATTGGTACTTTCTGCAGTGTGCCAAGTCCTGCTGGAAAATTAAATCTGCATCTCCATAAAAGTTGTCAGTAGAGGGAAGCATGAAGTGCTGTAAGATTTTGTGGGAAAACACTGCACTGATTTTGGACTTGATAAAACAAAGTGGATCAACACCAGCAGATGACATGTCTCTCCAAACCATCACTGATTGGTGGAAACTTCACACTAGACCTCGAGCAGTTTGGACTGTGTGTCTCTCCACTCTTCCTCCAGACTCTGCTCCCTTGATTTATAAATGATATGTAAAATTTACTGATGATCAGTGATGGTTTGGAGAGTCATGTCTGTCATCTGCTGGTGTTGATCCACTGTGATTTATTATCAAGTCTAAAGTCAGTGCAGTTTTGTTTTCCCACAAAATCTTGCAGCACTTCATGCTTCTCTCTGCTGACAACTTTTATGGAGATGCAGATTTCATTTTCCAGCAGGACTTGGCACACTGCAGAAAGTACCAATTGGTCTAATATAATATTCTAATTTTCTAATACACTGGGTTTCATTGGCTGTAAGCCATAATCATCAATAATAAAAAATATACACTTAAAATAGATCACTCTGTGTGTAATACATATATCTGAGTTTCACATTTTGAACCGCATTACTGAAATAAAGTAACTTTTCAAAGCTACTCTAAATTTTTGAAGTTGGCCCTGTATTTATTTGAGTGCAACAATGTTCCTTTGAACAGCTCATTTGAACAACTATTATTAAAAGCAACAGCTAAAACATTGTAGGGCAGGAGAATACACTGCTCTCCTATGTGGAACTAGCTCTGAAAGCAAACAACCAGACAACTAGCAAAATTAACAAGGCCGTACATCAAGTCTTCAAATCTTCAAAATTGGTTAAACCAAGCCAAAGCCTGTATCACAGGTTGCTACACATGCATTTAGATCTTGACTGAAGTCTTTAAAGTTAGTGTAGTGTCCTGGTAGGCGGAGGGACTTGAAACACGTAGACGCCTTGGGGAGACTTCCCTGCACTATCTCCAATTGCATGTCAGAGGATGGGACCTCCCACCCGGTCCAAAACTGGACTAGGCCCCTGAGTGATGATTGAGATGCTGCATAAATAAATAAATAAATAAATTTACAATACTGCTTTCATCCAACATTTTTTTTTTTGAAAACAATGTGATTGACAATAGATGCAGTGCAGTGTTCCATTAATAAAATGTCTAAGCACCAATTTAATATTTGCTTTTGTCATTCGCTTTCAGATTTCAATCTAAAAATTAAGTGACAACATCAAACTTGTGTTTTATTACCTGTTGCAATAAACTCACGAAGATATCCAGCTATGCGGCACCTCGTTTCAACTGGGTAGTCTTCATCCTCATTTGTCGTTTCCAGGGGCCACAATATCTGGTCAAGGACCATCTATTTGAGACACAGCACAAATATTTTAAAGTGGAGTGGGAAGATTTGACATTATATGAATAATAAATAAATATGAAACACTTGACAAACCCTATGATTATAAAATTTATATGCTAACTTAAACTATTTCAATTTATAAAAAACTGATGAATTTAAAAAATCATAGCGTTTGTGTCGTTTATCATTATCATAATGTTGCAATCTAAGGTACTGTTATTTGTTACTTATATAGACAAACATATTTCTCACCTGAGGTTTGATTTCAACATCTCTCTCACGGGGGAACATAAGAGGAATTACATCCTTCCTTTCTGTAAGTAACTGCCAAATGCAGGTCTCCTTCAGGCCTCGTCTGAACTGCTTAATCTGTTTATCGGTTCTTCCCAGGACCTGAAAGAGGGGAGGGGACAAAATTCAGCTTAGCTAGGTTTGGCCAAATGTTGCGGAACTGTCATATGAATATTTAAACATCAGAGAAGTAACTATAAATGATTGTTACCGCATGTTGAAGAAGACGGCTGAAGAGCCATTTGCGGTTGTCAGATGTCACCCCTGGGAGATCCCACATGTCTGCTAATTTCCAGACTGCATCTTTTTCTTCCTCACTTAGGTCTTTGTTACCATCCAACTTTAAAAAGAATACTCAAATTATTTTAACTAAATATAGTGAGACATGCATATCATATAGTCATGTGGCTAAATGGTACCCATAAAAACAGATTTCAACATAGTCAAAACATTAACTTGTCATTCTTTACCTAATTGATTTTTGAATATATACACATACATAGCTTGAGACCAGGCACTAATTATTAGAACACTGTTATAACTTGGAACTGAGGAACTTGGTATCAGATATAATGAATAAATTTAGCCAAGAGAAAGCATTCTCTGTCTTAAAGAAACATATTGGTCTGTATTCATTAAGCATTAAAGTTTCATTGCTTCTTCACATGACTATATAAACCATAGAAAAACACTGTGTTAATATAAAAACTGCATCCACTGTACCATTCATTACATTACTAACAATCAGTCAATTTGATATAAAAGAATAATGTTCAAAATACCAGCTGAATAGTTTGACGACGCTCAAGGTCAGGACAGTCCTCAACTGTGATGGTGGTCATATCTGGAGAGGCCCCAAACAGCACATCAACAACTGCTTCGCTTATTCCAGCGAGGGCAGGGCCACCATGCAGGAATGAGTGCCCCACCATTCGGCCAGCAACAAGGAAAAGATCACTATCTAGAAGAATTTGTGATGTGCAAGGCACAAGGTGATCTGGCTGCCCCTCAAAGAGAAGCATGACATCTGTGTTTCCTGTATGGACCACATCACATCATAATGTTTACATGTAATCCTCACATATTACAGTATGGCCACCTAAATAAGAACGGAGACAAGCATCACATACCATAATTCAATTGAAAGCCATGCTGTAGGGTATTCATGGTCAAGCTTATAAAATGTCGGTTCACACCATCTCCAATGGCAGCGTCCCCTGCAAATCAAATTGTAAGTATATGTTAATGCTTTTACACACATTCCTTACATGGGGGTGCGGGGTGCTACAGAGAACCCTTAAAGGTTCTTACAGCTGCCCTCACTAGAACTTAAACCAGTAGACAGGGCCACACATTTTTTGTAAAAACGCAAGTATTAGACCTGTGTAGGACCTGTTTACACCTGACATGCGCGTTTAGTGATCTGAAAAATCTTCAAGTGATTAGAAATGGATCACATCCATGTTTTAACATATATAAATGAAATGTTTTTTTTGTGTGTGATCTGATTCCATCAAAAAAAAAAAAACAGTAATTTTTACTGTGGCTATTGGCCTGTGTTTACTGGTATGAAAGCAGTACGTTTTGTACTTCTAATAGAAGCACCACAGATACTCTAATCTATCCACATGCTTCCTGATAAGAATTTTTTTTATAATGAACTGTTGTGTACAAGAATGAAAATGGATTGTTTTTGTTTTATGTACACAACTACATATAAGCATAATTCAAATTGTAAAACTTTGTCTGGTTGGCTGACAGAAAAAAACACATTTAATTTATTTTATTAACATTATATTATTGTATTATTTTATTGCTGATTCACCAGCACATTTTAATGAATGGCACTGTAGATGACTGTGGCTTAAAATGAATGTTACCTTGACTTCAATCATATCTTCAGAAAGATAACCAAAATCATTCTAAATGGATACATTGTTGAATATTAAATGACTAAATGCTGCTGGAATCTGTAAAATGTTGACAGACAAAAAAATAACATACCATCTAGCTTTGGAGTATTGAAATATGCACTGTTACAGTTTACAAAACAGAATACACTCACACAAAAAATAATTTAAAACCGTTGAATGCTTGTGTGTGCTGGACAATATGACCACATTTATGATTATCATGATATAGACATCGTTTGAAACAATGTTATTTATGTCATAACAGCAATTACACACAACATAAATAGTTTACCTTTTAATATGCAGTGGAGAGTGCTTGCCCAGTTCACTTTTGGAGCCTTGTAAAATGTCAGAATTGACCTTTCTCTATCCAGCACACTGTCACCAAGATCAAGGATAGCAGTAAGTGGATGGGATCTTTCATACTGTTGGAGAATTTGTCTTCGAAAGAGTAGGGCTGCACCCTGTGGGTCTTCTCCATTTTTCCAGGCTGGTGTAGTGGTAAAAACAGTGAAAGAAAGACAAAAAAAAAAAAAAAACATTGCATAGTAAATATAATTTAAGTAATATTTAAAGTTTATAGCTAATAGTCTAATGTAGCATTACTGCTGGCAAAATGTTTGTTATACTCTAAGCATATCTAATTTGTGAAGCAAAAGAAAAAGTGTAAAAAAAAATGTATAAATAACATTTATGATATGAGCTCTTACCCATATTCTCTGTAGCAAAACCTGTATCTGTGGTGTTACTGCTCGTCTCCGGATTCTGTTGATGGGGTATTGCTGTTGCTCCGATCACATCATTATCAGATGAAGATGGCCTCTCCTCGTCAAAGCTTGAAGGGAAGACATTAGCATTTTGACAAAATAGAGGACATTTTTGACATTACTAACATTTCATAAGAGTATTTACGTTTTAAAGCATATGTAAAACAATTACCTTTCCCCACATGAACTGGCATGAGCAAACAATAAATCCGGTGGAAACCGAACTCCACAAACAGGACAGGTATCCTAAGAAAAACAATTACTTGTTCATACAAAACTTACAGTAAAATGAACTGCCATCTGCAAAATACTTAAATTATAATGTACTTGTATACAAAAGTTTTAAAAAGACTGTACTCAACGTATTGTAACATTATCTACCAACCATGGGTTTACATTCAGTCACGTAAACATCAGGACACGCTGTTGAACAATCAATCGGTTCTTGACACTCCTGGATAGTTTCTTCATGTTCAGACTCAGACTCCTGATTAAATTAAAATAATATAATATTCTAAAATGTTATATGTACTTTCAGTGCTTTTCCTTGACTATAAGATTTTGTTTGTTGTTTTTTAATGTAGCGGGCTCAGTGGTTTAATACCTGGTGCTAATTGAGATGTTGAAATATTTTTAATTGGGCGCCAGTTATTAAATTAATTTAATTAGATTAATTAATAAATTAATTAATCAAATTAATTAATAACACAAGACATCTCAGGGTGTGGTTTCTACAGGTGACAGAAATTTTCATAACCAAGTTATCCAGAAAAACACACTGAAATGACAGGTTTTGTAAAATAAAAGTATTTATTAAATCACACAGATATGAGTAAATAATTCATTAAAAAGTCATAAATGTAGCCATTAGATATCAAATCATAGTGTAGAATGATAAATGAGAAGTAAAACAACAAACACGTTATAATGCTGATATGAAAGGAATGAAGATTAATAGAACTATTAAGTGAATATTTCTAAATAAGGGTCTAAGGCATTTTGAGTCTACGAAACCAATTCTTATTTCCACCCAAGACACTCAAAATGAGTCATCTATACTAAAGACGCTCTATTAAAGACCCGACCCAAACCATGACCAACAGAACACCATCTGCCGAAAGATTAAACCCAGCTCTGCCTTACTCTGAGGTGTTGAAATGGGCCTCGGTGACGTCCGTCTGTGTTGGTCGTCTGCTGCTTCACCCCGAGAAAGGATCACGTGAGCCTGTCTGCAGGGTGGTTTGACTTCCTGTGTCAGCACGGAGCCCCATTATAACCCACAGGGTAAATCCCTTCGCTCTCAGGTGGCTTGCTGGTGGCCTCCGGACCGCAGGTTTCTGGGTTGGATCTGGCGGATCTCCTTTTCAGCTGTACTTTAGCTAACCTTAGATGGAATAATGCTTGGCTTCGTAGATTGTAAAATAACCTTAGATATTTTAACTAGGATAGCTAATAGTATTATACTTGAAGAAGATTAAATGCACTAGTCTAAGAAAACTAACTAAGATGACTACACTAACAGTCTATCCTTTCTCCATCTCTGGGCTCCCTAAACTCTCTTCTCCAACTTCTCACTCCAAGTCCATCTGCCTTCCCATCTCAACTACATCTTCTTCTCCTCTCCTCAACTCCAAACTGAACTGAACTGCTTCTCCTCCAACTGCTCCGAACTGCACTGCAAACTGAACTGGAAACTGCCCAGTTTAACTATTAGTCTCTGTGGCCTGTTTGGCCCTTGAGCTACGATTGGCCCTGTGGCCCAAATGTCTGTGTTTTGATTGGTCTAGGAGCAATTTCAAACTTTGGCAGGGAAGATGATCTTATTCACAAAGGGCCATAAAACCCCCCACATGGTCACAATGCTTCAGCTAGTGGTCTATTTTTCTAATAGACCCAACCAAAAGAAAACTCAACTAAACAGTGGATCAAAATACATTCTTCAGCATACCAGTTTGTGAGGATAAATTCAGGAAACAACAATCTTACAATTGAATCACAATAAATGTAATATATATATATATATATTGCCCACAAACAGTTTTGTAATATTCAAGATAATCTTAGAAATACAACGATGGATGGTACTCTGTCAGAAAGAGATCAAGAGTCATGTTATTATTTAAACCCAATTAAATCACTTAAAAGATAATACATGGTTAAACCACTGATAACCAAATAAAGCTAAATTATCAAATGCTAATTAAACCTTGTTGATTCAGACTTGAATGTGTAGGAGAATTCAATCAGGACACATCCAAACACATATACCATATACCAGACACATATACCATTATTTAGTAAACATTCTATAAAACACCTTTTTTATATAGTCAATATATATGTATTTTAAGCAAAATCTTCTTAGTGAGAAATTTCTCCCCTCTGCTGAGTGCTCAGATAAGGCTTGATCCTTGCCTGTCGGAATTTACGACGGTTGGGGAGGTTGGTGGACAGAGAGAGTCTCACTTACAAACGGTCAATGGAATTTCCAAGCTTAGAACATTTCTCTTAATTTCATTAATCTTATTTCTAAGTGATTGCAGAAATAACTAGGCACAAACCCCTAAATTGGTATAATATTTGGTGAATTAACAATTTCCAAGGCATTAATTAAGTTTTGACACTCTCTTAAGTCCGCCGTCCCGTCCTAGTGATGGTGTTCATTTGGTGTTCCAAATGTTTAACATTAACTCCGAGGTTTACGACTTGGAGGAATGTCAACAGAATTTTACCCTAAACTCGCATTTAGGGCTCTTGAGCGAGGCTGAGTGAAGAAATAGTCAGTAAATGTCATTTTGAAATTTAAGGTTGTTTGAAAAAGATTACTCCAAGGCTTCTAGAGTGTTCTGGGAGTGATTGTGAAGTTAGAACATTCCTTTTAGACCATAAGATGGGGGGTAGTGTGTGTGTGTGTCCAAGCAATGAAGAAATCCTCTGTTTAATCCACTACATTCCCCCCCCCCCCATCGATCGATGGGCCACTGGACGTTGGGTCATCGGTCGATGTCAACGTGGATTTCTGTAGACAGAGCATGTTAGGGTACATCTTTCATGCAATTGGTGTCTTGTTGGTCATGCTTTCTTAAGACAATCTACTACAAGGTCGCTGACAGAGTTTTTGGTCTAATGGATATACAATTTCTCTTTTGAGGTATCTATCAGTTTTTTTTTTTTTGTAGCTATTGGCTTTTGGTTCTGAATAAAATAGTTAATTTAATGTGATAGTGTGGCAACAACATAGGAAAGGGTCACAAATAGTTTGCTAGCTATTTGTTCCTTTATAACTTTATCAAGACAACCTACCCATAAGGTATGCTTCAATAATTAGCCACTACTTAGTCAACAATTGAGAACAATATAGCGGAGCAAACGTAGTCAGAAGGGAAACAAAATATGTTTTGGGCACCTGAAGAGAGGAGAAAGAAAAGCAAAAAAAAATTGGCACCCCCCCTCTCCACGTATTTATTATACTGCTATGCTAATGGTTTGAAATGGTGATTCAAACACTAGGTTTAACAAAATATCCAATTTGTTGTGAGTTATGCTACTTGGATAGGTGAGTTCCAGACAGTGAATGTGTGGTACTTTCTCAATTTAACAATTGCGTCAGGTCAGAATATGGTGGACAATGAACACTCAGTGTGTCTAAGTATTTGGCCCAGTATTATGATTTAACCTAGGGCATTATTGGTCCCGACTTGTCCCATGGGGCTTTTGCATAGTTTGATTGGGTTACAGTGAACTTGTTTGAGAATCGGTTTAATAAAACAGTGACGATGCGGGATCTGGTTCCAGATGCGAGGCAGTTTGTCTGCCTCTGCATGAGGACCAAACCAATGAGACCTGAGCTCGCGAATTGTTTTGCCAGTGCTGTGCTGGGACCTCACCAGTAGCTTGTCAGCAGTGTAGCACAATGGTTGGTATCCAAGCGTGCTTTTTCCCAGTTTTGAATGTTTCCGCAGTTCACCGCTAGAACGGTGAGATATACCAACACCTGAGAAAGTGTGGTTCAGCGAAAAAGTTGTGGCCTGAGCCATTTCAATAGGGTCTGGGGGATGTCCCCCCCATCTGGCAAATGCACCTGCCACAGTGATGAGATGTTTGTTCCTTCGAACAAATTTCATGAGTCTTTCGACCCAATCCATTTGTGGAATTGGCCATATACCACACAGATCTTCTGAAGATTGGGGCTGAAAACACACTAGCCTTTTTCCAACAAGTGGCAGATATGTCAATTGTGGGAATGCTTGGTGTGTTTCCCCCATCATTTTGTGGTCCACCCATGGGTGATCGAGGGCCTGGGCCAGGCTCTCCCCCCCATGGCGCTGAGGCACCACGAATGAAGATGAAGCGTGTGTATCTGGGACATAAACAAACAGGCCCTTGAGCATCCTGAAAGACGCACAGTAAGTGGCAAGTGGATCAAGTTGAAATGCCAGTGTTCTGAAAGAAGTGTTGCCACATGCACCAATTGTCATGTTAACTTTCCATTTGATCTGAGCATTCCGAAAAGCACATCCATCTGTGTAGATGGTGGGAATGTTTTTACATTCATAAGAATCCAAGGGACTGTGTTTGTCTGGAACCACTGGTGCAGGAACAAGAAGAGAACAATCCTTTTGGTGCACGAACAGAGGATCACAGTTAGTCCGTGGCAAGGAACCTGCAGGTGGTCTGTGAACAGCTGACTTGTCAGCCCCTGGAACAAAGATTTCACCGTTGACCGTTGTGTTAAAAGTGAATGACTTTCCAGCTTTTGGGTTGTACTCATCTACAGCCGTAGAGGGAGTCAATGCCCATGAACAGGTGTTTTGTTTTAGAATCATGGTAGGGGATTCTGAGGATGGTGGTTTCAGAACCCTGACAGTGAGCTTCTCATTGATTCCCGTGGAATTTGAAGGTTCAATGAGCTTGTGTGGCTCAATGTTGCTAGCAACATGACAGCATTGAACTCTATCCTGTGCCTTAGGACAGGGCAGGGGTTCGCAAACCTGTGCCCAGATTCTACAATGCTGAAAGTCAATCAATGGTTTGAACCGGTCAAGGAGGTCTTTGCCAAAGAGCAATGGGACGTTCTCCAATGGAGAAATGTGAATTGGATGGGTGAGGCTCATTGGACCGATGGCAACGTGCACCAGGGCTGCAGAATGCAGAGTGATACCAGTGTGCGAATATGGTTGAAGGTGAAGAGCACACTTTTTCAGAGGTATCTCTTTGTTGTTTCGGCGGGCTGTCGCCCTCACCTGGTCAAAAAGTGAATTTGACATTAAAGAAATGTCTGACCCCGTGTCCAAAAGAGCATCATACCCGAACACATCTTCCAGCCAGGTGGCTAGGTAGAATTTTGGTGTTGAACCTTTCTTGGTTAAGAAACCCAAGAATTGTTTAGGTGGTGGATCCTCCAGGCTGAGGGAAGGAGCTTCCTCAGTGTGGTTGTCTTCAGCGTCTGGCTGTACAACCAAGGCTGCATTGGAGTGGATGGATTTCGCACCCCCCCAAGCAGGTTGATCTGGAGCATGGACAATTGGCAAGAATTCAGATTCAGCATTGTCCTGCTTGCGTATTTCGTCACGAAATTGTCTGAGCAGACTGCCGTCTTTAGTGCTCAGGTTAGTTGGATATGTCTCATGCTTGTGCCCTTTAGGTGGACACCAATGTTTGTGGTGCTTTGGGCTCTTTCTCCTGAGCGGAGATTGAAGTTTGCTGGAGCTCTGTGCTCGAGCATGGTGCTGTGTGCCCCTTTTTGCTTGACGTGGGAGGACTGCTCATTAATTATCAGGACGTCATTTGACTCTGATTTTTTATTAATGTTTTGTTGGAACTTAGCAAATCCTCTGAGAGCCAAATCACGCAGCTGCCGGCTTGTTAGCGTACGAGGGCAGGCTGCGACTCCAAAAGAGTGACTGGTGGAGGGATGGAGGTTTCTCACGAACAATGTTTTGAAAACTTCCTCTTCCTCCATTCCAGGCTCATTTCTATAGCCGAAATAAGCGTGCCTGAGGCGGTGATAGTACTGTAAGGGTGTTTCCTGGCGACTCTGCTTTATTGCAAGAGCCGCAGCAAGGCCGGTTTGAACAAGGTGGTTGGAGAACTCATTCTCCAAAGCCTTGCAAAGATCAGGATAGTCTCTCTTAACCTGGGGTGGTTGGCGCTCAATGAAACGTCCAACTTCCCGGCTAGAGGACACCTTAATGAGGTAGATTTTATCATCTACCGTGGCCTTGGGGAAACGGCGTAAGAAGAAGTCAATGTCGCGAAGATACTGGTGGACATCATTAGAACCGTCCGGTTCTGGTTCAAAGCGTGGGATGTTACGCGCAATTTTGTCCAAATCTCTATCAGAGGGTGCTTGAGGTTGCACAGAGGTCCCATGTGGCTGGGAACGCTGAGTGAACCTTGGTTCTACTGGCGCTTCAGCACCTTTAAGGGAGACTAGAGGGATTGTATTTGTGGATGGTTGTTGCTTAGGATCCGGAACCCCAGGGGTTCCTGATTTACCAGCTGGATTGATGGGGGAGTCTCCCTCCATCACCAGCTCAAATGTTAACTCTGTTTGGTCTCGAGTTAATTTGACTGCATTGTTAGCATGTGCTAATTCAGTTTGTAGCTCAACCTGTCTTGCAATAGCATGTTTTAGTTTTTCCTGTGACTGAGCTGCAAGTTGGGTAGCTATGTTGGCTTCCTTTTGAAGCAGCTGCACTTCGGTTTTGAGGTCTCTTTGGTTCATTTCAGACTGTACAGTTTTGTTCTCTAGGTCTGCAACTCTATCATTTAAAGTCACAATCTCTGCTTGGAGATTTTGAATGGTTTTGGAGGAAGCAGCAAGTTGATCCTGTGACCACAGCAGTTGTTTCCACAGTATTAGGGAAATCGGATCCACTTGTTGCTTGCCCTCAAGGATTTTAGATACACACTCATTGAGGCTTTTGGCAATTAGTGCATGGAGACCCCCACTGTCCGTTTGTTGGACTGGGACGGTAAGTCCTGGGGGTAAACCAGCTGTAAGCTCTAAAAGAGCTTTTTCAGTGACACACATTTTGATTTACGTAAAGCACGTGGAATCAAACAATTTTGATGACAAACAAGTTTATTTTATGTTCGAGTCAATTAGCATTGTGCCTTTTATAAGAAGAACATCTGTTAAAAGGGGGCGACCTAAGGTTACAATTAGTAGATTAATTTTAAAAGAATAGTTAGATTTGTTGTCAGTGGTGCTAGTGAACAGTTTAATAACTGTAGGCCACTATATGCAGTAGGTCTAAATATGGGTATAGTTATTAACTATGTACAGGATGGGAGAATTTAACTATGTATTAAGCACAGGTGTGCTGGGTATATGGTTGAGTAACTGATAACTGGATACGTTTTTTTTTTTTTTTTTTTTTTTAATGGTTAATTAATTAATTAATTTCAATTACTTATTAATAATTGATCTTAATCGATCAATAATTAATCTTAATTTATTTGAAGATGGTTGAATTAAATTGAAAATAATTAATTAACAAAAATTTCATTAACTTTACTTAATCAAATTGATTAAAATGACCAGTTAATTATTTTATGTTGTGATTAGTTACTCAATGGAGATAGCTATTTAGCTTGGTTCAATGTAACATAAAGAGTAATGTTTGAGAGAGCAGACCTGAAACTTAAATTTAACTATTTAATATTAACCGATTAAATGAATGCAGTTATTTGTTTACTTATTCACATACCATTTAACCCAACCACAATGCAAATTCCCTTTATTAACTTAAAAAAAAAAATTGTTTGAAGTTGGCACCCTCTGGCGACAGACACTCTAAATGCGCTCTACAAGATTATAGCAATTACACAAGTACAACACCAGGTGGCGACACAGCTATGTGGCTAAGTGGCTCCCTCTGGTGGTCAAACAAATGAAATGCACCTTTCTGCACTGTATGCAGTTACCCAAATCAAACACCAGATGGCGATGTGGCAGTGTACCCCCCCTAGTGGTGAGGGGTAGTAAAACACCCTTTGAGTTTGAGTGTAAATAGTCAGGCTGTCCACCAGATGGTGGCAGAGGCCGACTGGTGGGAGTGGTCACGCCCACTGATGATGCCACGTTAAGGACCGCCCTTTGGGTCTGGGACCTGGTCAGCAGATTTGACTGACTCAGTCGACTGTGAATAGCAGAGGAGGAGGACTCGGCGGTCCAAAAGTTTAACACAGCAGCAACACACTGACTTCACAAGATGAGCAAAGAGGATTTACATCCTGGCGTGGTTAGTTTAATCACGCACACAATAAACTTCCTGCCACTCAGGGTGGTGTTACGTAAAAGTTAGCTACTCTTTTACGCACGTGGAAGTGTCCAGTACTGCGGGATTTTACGGATTTCGCGCAAAAACCGGCAGTTTTAACTGGAGCGCGGAGTCAATGAGCCGGAAATCCGCGACTCAGAGCTGCGCGAAGGCCTTATCAGATCAACACTGGCAAAATATGTCTATTTTACCGGAAACAGTTCGAACTTTATGTAAGTACACACGTATATACACGTATATACACCCGGGTTTAAGGTTACCCACACACGGCGGTGTGTCAACCAAGCTTATTTTACAAATAAGCGTAATGTTTCCAAGAGCGCTCACGTACCACACACACAACTGTACACGTTATACAGACACACAGGGGACCGTGCGCGCGACGCGCACACACAGCGGGGGACTGGCCAGTCCTGAATTGTAAACAAAAAACACGTGTAGAACATGTGCGTGTATTTCTAACACGCTGGGTTTATGCAGTTAACTCCAGCTAGGCCAGCTAGCCAGCAGCTTACGCATTCAGCAATAAAACAAAATACACTTTATTCTGCAACTTACAGCGCTATTTTCTGGAACTGGTTATGAAATGTGTATACTCTGGTCCCGCGGCGGAGAGCCAATAAGAATATAATCCTGCCCCACGTCGGCGCGCCAAATTATGTAGCGGGCTCAGTGGTTTAATACCTGGTGCTAATTGAGATGTTGAAATATTTTTAATTGGGCGCCAGTTATTAAATTAATTTAATTAGATTAATTAATAAATTAATTAATCAAATTAATTAATAACACAAGACATCTCAGGGTGTGGTTTCTACAGGTGACAGAAATTTTCATAACCAAGTTATCCAGAAAAACACACTGAAATGACAGGTTTTGTAAAATAAAAGTATTTATTAAATCACACAGATATGAGTAAATAATTCATTAAAAAGTCATAAATGTAGCCATTAGATATCAAATCATAGTGTAGAATGATAAATGAGAAGTAAAACAACAAACACGTTATAATGCTGATATGAAAGGAATGAAGATTAATAGAACTATTAAGTGAATATTTCTAAATAAGGGTCTAAGGCATTTTGAGTCTACGAAACCAATTCTTATTTCCACCCAAGACACTCAAAATGAGTCATCTATACTAAAGACGCTCTATTAAAGACCCGACCCAAACCATGACCAACAGAACACCATCTGCCGAAAGATTAAACCCAGCTCTGCCTTACTCTGAGGTGTTGAAATGGGCCTCGGTGACGTCCGTCTGTGTTGGTCGTCTGATGCTTCACCCCGAAAAAGGATCACGTGAGCCTGTCTGCAGGGTGTTTGACTTCCTGTGTCAGCACGGAGCCCCATTAGAACCCACAGGGTAAATCCCCACTCTCAGCTGGCTTGCTGGTGGCCTCCGGACCGCAGGTTTCTGGGTTGGATCTGGCGGATCTCCTTTTCAGCTGTACTTTAGCTAAACTTAGATGGAATAATGCTTGGCTTCGTAGATTGTAAAATAACCTTAGATATTTTAACTAGGATAGCTAATATTAATATACTTGAAGATTAAATGCACTAGTCTAAGAAAACTAACTTAAGATGACTAAACTAACAGTCTATCCTTTCTCCATCTCTGGGCTCCCTAACCTCTCTCCTCTAACTGTTTTCCTCAACTCATCTTCTCCAACTCCTTCTCCCACTCCTTCTCTAACTGCTTCTCCTCCAACTGCTCTGACCTGAACTACCAAAACTCAACTGGAAACTCTAAACTGGAAACTGAACTGTGTCTGCCCAGTTTAACTATTAGTCTCTGTGGCCTGTTTGGCCCCTGAGCTATGATTGGCCCTGTGGCCCAAGTGTCGGTGTTTTGATTGGTCTAGGAGCAATTTCAAACTTTGGTGGGGAAGATGATCTTATTCACAAAGGGCCATAAACCCCCCCTCACATGGTCAGCATGCATCAGCTATTGGTCTATTTTTCTAATAGACCCAACCAAAAGAAAACTCAACTAAACAGTGGATCAAAATACATTTTTCAGCATATCAGTTTGTGATGATAAATTCAGGAAACACAATCTTACAATTGAATCACAATAAATGTAATATATATATATTGCCCACAAACAGTTTTGTAATACTCAAGATAATCTTAGAAATACAATGATGGATGGTACTCTGTCAGAAAGAGATCAAGAGTCATGATATTATTTAAACCCAATTAAATCACTTAAAAGAAAATACATGGTTAAACCACTGATAACCAAATAAAGCTAAATTATCAAATGCTAGTTAAACCTTGTTGATTCAGACTTGAATGTGTAGGAAAATTTAAATCAGGACACATCCAGACACATATACCATATACCAGACACATATACCATTATTTAGTAAACATTCTATAAAACACCTTTTTATATAGTCAATTTATATGTATTTTCAGCAAAATCTTCTTAGTGAGAAATTTCTCCCCTCTGCTGAGTGCTCAGATAAGGCTTGATCCTTGCCTGTCGGAATTTACGACGGTGGGGGAAGGAGTTCTTTCTGCACCCCACAGAATTTGAGCCTGCAATGTTGAAAATGGAATCCCAAGCTTAGAACATTTCTCTTAATTTCATTAATCTTATTTCTAAGTGATTGCAGAAATAACTAGGCACAAACCCCTAAATTGGTACAACATTTGGTGAATTAACAATTTCCAAGGCATTAATTAAGTTTTGACACTCTCTTAAGTCCGCAGTCCCGTCCTAGTGATGGTGTTGCAAATGTTCCAAATGTTTACATTAACTCCGAGGTTTATGACTTGGAGGAATGTAAACAGAATTTTACCCTAAACTCGCATTTAGGGCTCTTGAGCGAGGCTGAGTGAAGAAATAGTCAGTAAATGTCATTTTGAAATTTAAGGTTGTTTGAAAAAAAGATTACTCCAAGGTTTTTTTAGAGTGTTCTGGGTTCGAAGTTTCCTTATAGGCCGTAAAGTGGGGGTAGTGTGTGTTTGTGTCCAAGCAATGAAGAAATCCTCTGGTTAATCCACTACATTCCCCCCCCATCGATCGATGGGCCACTGGACGTTGGGTCATCGGTCGATGTCAACGTGGATTTCTGTAGACAGAGCATGTTAGGGTACATCTTTCATGCAATTGGTGTCCTGTTGGTCATGCTTTCTTAAGACAATCTACTACAAGGTCGCTGACAGAGTTTTTGGTCTAAGGGATATACAATTTCTCTGATGATCAGTTTTTTGTTGTAGCTATTGGCTTTTGGTTCTGAATAAAATAGTTAATTTAATGTGATAGTGTGGCAACAAGCATATGAAAGGGTCACAAATAGTTTGCTAGCTATTTGTTCCTTTATAACTTTATCAAGACAACCTACCCATAAGGTATGCTTCAATAATTAGCCACTACTTAGTCAACAATTGAGAACAATATAGCGGAGCAAACGTAGTCAGAAGGGAAACAAAATATGTTTTGGGCACCTGAAGAGAGGAGAAAAAAAAAAAAATTGGCACCCCCCCTTCTCCACGTATTTATTATACTGCTATGCTAATGGTTTGAAATGGTGATTCAAACTCTAGGTTTAACAAAATATCCAATTTGTTGTGGGTTATGCTACTCGGATAGGTGAGTTCCAGACAATGAATGTGTGGTACGTTCTCAATTTAACAATTGCGTCAGGCCAGAAAATGGTGGACAATGAACACTCAGTGTGTCTAAGTATTTGGCCCAGTATTATGATTTAACCTAGGGCATTATTGGTCCCGACTTGTCCCATGAGGCTTTTGCATAGTTTAATTGGGTTACAGTGAACTTGTTTGAGAATCAGTTTAATAAAACACTGACGATGCGGGATTTGGTTCCAGATGCGAGGCAGTTTGTCTGCCTTTGCCTGAGGACCAAACCAATGAGACCTGAGCTCGCGAATTGTTTTGCCAGTGCTGTGCTGGGACCTCACCAGTAGCTTGTCAGCAGTGTAGCACAATGGTTAGTATCCAAGCGTGCTTTTTCCCAGTTTTGGGTGTTTCCGCAGTTCACCGCTAGAACGGTGAGATATACCAACACCTGAGAAAGTGTGGTTCAGCGAAAAAGTTGTGGCCTGAGCCATTTCAATAGGGTCTGGGGGACGTCCCCCCCATCTGGCAAATGCACCTGCCACAGTGATGAGATGTTTGTTCCTTCGGACAAATTTCATGAGTCTTTCGACCCAATCCATTTGTGGAATTGGCCATATACCACACAGATCTTCTGAAGATTGGGGCTGAAAACACACTAGCCTTTTTCCAACAAGTGGCAGATATGTCAATTGTGGGAATGCTTGGTGTGTTTCCCCCATCATTTTGTGGTCCACCCATGGGTGATCGAGGGCCTGGGCTAGGCTCTCCCCCCCATGGCGCTGAGGCACCACGAATGAAGATGAAGCGTGTGTATCTGGGGCATAAACAAACAGGCCCTTGAGCATCCTGAAAGACGCACAGTAAGTGGCAAGTGGATCAAGTTGAAATGCCAGTGTTCTGAAAGAAGTGTTGCCACATGCACCAATTGTCATGTTAACTTTCCATTTGATTTGAGCATTCCGAAAAGCACATCCATCTGTGTAGATGGTGGGAATGTTTTTACATTCATAAGAATCCAAGGGACTGTGTTTGTCTGGAACCACTGGTGCAGGAACAAGAAGAGAACAATCCTTTTGGTGCACGAACAGAGGATCACAGTTAGTCCGTGGCAAGGAACCTGCAGGTGTTCTGTGAACAGCTGACTTGTCAGCCCATGGAACAAAGATTTCACCGTTGACCGTTGTGTTAAGAGTGAATGACTTTCCAGCTTTTGGGTTGTACTCATCTACAGCCGTAGAGGGAGTCAATGCCCATGAACAGGTGTTTTGTTTTAGAATCATGGTAGGGGATTCTGAGGATGGTGGTTTCAGAACCCTGACAGTGAGCTTCTCATTGATTCCCGTGGAATTTGAAGGTTCAATGAGCTTGTGTGGCTCAATGTTGCTAGCAACATGATAGCATTGAACTCTATCCTGTGCCTTAGGACAGGGCAGGGGTTCGCAAACCTGTGCCCAGATTCTACGATGCTGAAAGTCAATCAATGGTTTGAACCGGTCAAGGAGGTCTTTGCCAAAGAGCAATGGGACGTTCTCCAACGGAGAAATGTGAATTGGATGGGTGAGGCTCATTGGACCGATGGTAACGTGCACCAGGGCTACAGAATGCAGAGTGATACCAGTGTGCGAATATGGTTGAAGGTGAAGAGCACACTTTTTCAGAGGTATCTCTTTGTTGTTTCGGCGGGCTGTCGCCCTCACCTGGTCAAAAAGTGAATTTGACATTAAAGAAATGTCTGACCCCGTGTCCAAAAGAGCTTCATACCCGAACACATTTTCCAGCCAGGTGGCTAGGTAGAATTTTGGTGTTGAACCTTTCTCGGTTAAGAAACCCAAGAATTGTTTAGGTATTGGATCCTCCAGGCTGAGGGAAGGAGCTTCCTCAGTGTGGTTGTCTTCAGCGTCTGGCTGTACAACCAAGGCTGCATTGGAGTGGATGGATTTCGCACCCCCCCAAGCAGGTTGATCTGGAGCATGGACAATTGGCAAGAATTCAGATTCAGCATCGTCCTGCTTGCGTATTTCGTTACGAAATTGTCTGAGCAGACTGCCGTCTTTAGTGCTCAGGTTAGTTGGATATGTCTCATCCTTGTGCCCTTTAGGTGGACACCAACGTTTGTGGTGCTTTGGGCTCTTTCTCCTGAGCGGAGATTGAAGTTTGCTGGAGCTCTGTGCTCGAGCATGGTGCTGTGAGTGTTTGCCATTCCAACTGCGTTTTATCCTACCTTTCCTTCGATAGGTGGGCTTTTGGTCACTTTGCTTGGCCCAATGTAGGGACGAGCGACGCCAAGAGTGGAACACTCTTAGGTGGCATTGGAGCCTTGTGTGCCCCTTTTTGCTTGACGTAGGAGGACTGCTCATTAATTATCAGGACGTCATTTGACTCTGATTTTTTATTAATGTTTTGTTGGAACTTAGCAAATCCTCTGAGAGCCAAATCACGCAGCTGCCGGCTTGTTAGCGTACGAGGGCAGGCTGCGACTCCAAAAGAGTGACTGGTGGAGGGATGGAGGTTTCTCACGAACAATGTTTTGAAAACTTCCTCTTCCTCCATTCCAGGCTCATTTCTATAGCCGAAATAAGCGTGCCTGAGGCGGTGATAGTACTGTAGGGGTGTTTCCTGGCGACTCTGCTTTATTGCAAGAGCTGCAGCAAGGCCGGTTTGAGCAAGGTGGTTGGAGAACTCATCCTCCAAAGCCTTACATAGAGCAGGATAGTCTCTCTTAACCTGGGGTGGTTGGCGCTCAATGAGACGTCCAACTTCCCGACTAGAGGACACCTTAATGAGGTAGATTTTATCATCTACCGTGGCCTTGGGGAAACGGCGTAAGAAGAAGTCAATGTCGCGAAGATACTGGTGGACATCATTAGAACCGTCCGGTTCTGGTTCAAAGCGTGGGATGTTACGCGCAATTTTGTCCAAATCTCTATCAGAGGGTGCTTGAGGTTGCACAGAGGTCCCATGTGGCTGAGAACGCTGAGTGAACCTTGGTTCTACTGGCGCTTCAGCACCTTTAAGGGAGACTAGAGGGAATGTATTTGTGGAGGGTTGTTGCTTAAGATCCGGAACCCCAGGGGTTCCTGATTTACCAGCTGGATTGATGGGGGAGTCTCCCTCCATCATCAGCTCAAATGTTAACTCTGTTTGGTCTCGAGTTAATTTGACTGCATTGTTAGCATGTGCTAATTCAGTTTGTAGCTCAACCTGTCTTGCAATAGCATGTTTTAGTTTTTCCTGTGACTGAGCTGCAAGTTGGGTAGCTATGTTGGCTTCCTTTTGAAGCAGCTGCACTTCGGTTTTGAGGTCTCTTTGGTTCATTTCAGACTGTACAGTTTTGTTCTCTAGGTCTGCAACTCTATCATTTAAAGTCACAATCTCTGCTTGGAGATTTTGAATGGTTTTGGAGGAAGCAGCAAGTTGATCCTGTGACAACAGCAGTTGTTTCCACAGTATTAGGGAAATCGGATCCACTTGTTGCTTGCCCTCAAGGATTTTAGATACACACTCATTGAGGCTTTTGGCAATTAGTGCATGGAGACCCCCACTGTCCGTTTGTTGGACTGGGACGGTAAGTCCTGGGGGTAAACCAGCTGTAAGCTCTAAAAGAGCTTTTTCAGTGACACACATTTTGATTTACGTAAAGCACGTGGAATCAAACAATTTTGATGACAAACAAGTTTATTTTATGTTCGAGTTAATTAGCATTGTGCCTTTTATAAGAAGAAAATCTGTTAAAAGGGGGTGACCTAAGGTTACAATTAGTAGATTAATTTTAAAAGAATAGTTAGATTTGTTGTCAGTGGTGCTAGTGAACAGTTTAATAACTGTAGGCCACTATATGCAGCAGGTCTAAATATGGGTATAGTTATTAACTATGTACAGGATGGGAGAATTTAACTATGTATTAAGCACAGGTGTGCTGGGTATATGGTTGAGTAACTGATAACTGGATAAGTTATTTTTTTTTTTTTTTTTTTTAATGGTTAATTAATTAATTAATTTCAATTAGTTATTAATAATTGATCTTAATCAATCAATAATTAATCTTAATTTATTTGAAGATGGTTGAATTAAATTGAAAATAATTAATTAACAAAAATTTAATTAACTTTACTTAATCAAATTGATTAAAATGACCAGTTAATTATTTTATGTTGTGATTAGTTACTCAATGGAGATAGCTATTTAGCTTGGTTCAATGTAACATAAAGAGTAATGTTTGAGAGAGCAGACCTGAAACTTAAATTTAACTATTTAATATAAACCGATTAAATTAATGCAGTTATTTGTTTACTTATTTACAAACCATTTAACCCAACCACAATGCAAATTCCCTTTATTAACTTAACAAAAAGTTTGTTTGAAATTGGCACCCTCTGGCGACAGAAACTCTAAATGCACTCTACAGGATGATAGCAATTACACAAGTACAACACCAGGTGGCGACACAGCTATGTGGCTAAGTGGCTCCCTCTGGTGGTCAAACAAATGAGATGCACCTTCTGCACTGTATGCAGTTACCCAAATCAAACACCAGATGGCGATGTGGCAGTGTACCCCCCCTAGTGGTGAGGGGTAGTAAAACACCCTTTGAGTTTGAGTGTAAATAGTCAGGCTGTCCACCAGATGGTGGCAGAGGCCGACTGGTGGGAGTGGTCACGCCCACTGATGATGCCACGTTAAGGACCGCCCCTTGGGTCTGGGACCTGGTCAGCAGATTTGACTGACTCAGTCGACTGTGAATAGCAGAGGAGAAGGACACGGCTGTCCGACAGTTTAACACAGCAGCAACACACTTCACAAGATGAGCAAAGAGGATTTACATCCTGGCGTGGTTAGTTTAATCACGCACACAATAAACTTCCTGCCACTCAGGGTGGTGTTACGTAAAAGTTAGCTACTCTTTTACGCACGTGGAAGTGTCCAGTACTGCAGGATTTTACGGATTTCGCGCAAAAACCGGCAGTTTTAACTGGAGCGCGGAGTCAATGAGCCGGAGATCCGTGACTCAGACCTGCGCGAAGGCCTTATCAGATCAACACTGGCAAAATATGTCTATTTTACCGGAAACAGTTCGAACTTATGTAAGTACACACGTATATACACGTATATACACCCGGGTTTAAGGTTACCCACACACGGCGGTGTGTCAACCAAGCTTATTTTACAAATAAGCGTAATGTTTTCAAGAGCGCTCGCATACCACACACACAACTGTACACGTTATACAGACACACAGGGGACCGTGCGCGCGACGCGCACACACAGCGGGGGACTGGCAGTCCTGAATTGTAAACAAAAACACGTGTAGAACATGTGCGTGTGTTTCTAACACGCTAGGTTTATGCAGTTAACTCCAGCTAGGCCAGCTAGCCAGCAGCTAACGCATTTAGCAATAAAAACAAAATACACTTTATTCTGCAACTTACAGCGCTATTTTCTGGAACTGGTTATGAAATGTGTATATTCTGGTCTCGCGGCGGAGAGCCAATAATAATCCTGCCCCACGTTGGCGCGCCAAATTATGTAGCGGCTCAGTGGTTTAATACCTGGTGCTAATTGAGATGTTGAAATATTTTTTTATTGGGCGCCAGTTATTAAATTAATTTAATTAGATTAATTAATTAATTAATTAATTAATCAAATTAATTAATAACACAAGACATCTCAGGGTGTGGTTTCTACAGGTGACAGAAATTTTCATAACCAAGTTATCCAGAAAAACACACTGAAATGACAGGTTTTGTAAAATAAAAGTATTTATTAAATCACACAGATAGGAGTAAATAATTCATTAAAAAGTCATAAATGTAGCCATTAGCTATCAAATCATAGTGTAGAATGATAAATGAGAAATAAAAGAACAAACACGTTATAATGCTGATATGAAAGGAATAAAGATTAATGTAACTATTAAGTGAGTATTTCTAAATAAGGGTCTAAGGCATTTTAAGTCTACGAAACCAATTCTTATTTCCAACCAAGCCACTCAAAATGAGTCATCTATACTAAAGACGCTCTATTAAAGACCCGACCCAGACCATGACCAACAGAACACCATCTGCCGAAAGATTAAACCCAGCTCTGCCTTACTCTGAGGTGTTGAAATGGGCCTCGGTGACGTCCGTCTGTGTTGGTCGTCTGATGCTTCACCCCGAAAAAGGATCACGTGAGCCTGTCTGCAGGGTGGGTTGACTTCCTGTGTCAGCACGGAGCCCCATTAGAACCCACAGGGTAAATCCCCACTCTCAGCTGGCTTGCTGGTGGCCTCCGGACCGCAGGTTTCTGGGTTGGATCTGGCGGATCTCCTTTTCAGCTGTACTTTAGCTAAACTTAGATGGAATAATGCTTGGCTTCGTAGATTGTAAAATAACCTTAGATATTTTAACTAGGATAGCTAATATTAATATACTTGAAGATTAAATGCACTAGTCTAAGAAAACTAACTTAAGATGACTAAACTAACAGTCTATCCTTTCTCCATCTCTGGGCTCCCTAACCTCTCTCCTCTAACTGTTTTCCTCAACTCATCTTCTCCAACTCCTTCTCCCACTCCTTCTCTAACTGCTTCTCCTCCAACTGCTCTGACCTGAACTACCAAAACTCAACTGGAAACTCTAAACTGGAAACTGAACTGTGTCTGCCCAGTTTAACTATTAGTCTCTGTGGCCTGTTTGGCCCCTGAGCTATGATTGGCCCTGTGGCCCAAGTGTCGGTGTTTTGATTGGTCTAGGAGCAATTTCAAACTTTGGTGGGGAAGATGATCTTATTCACAAAGGGCCATAAACCCCCCCTCACATGGTCAGCATGCATCAGCTAGTGGTCTATTTTTCTAATAGACCCAACCAAAAGAAAACTCAACTAAACAGTGGATCAAAATACATTTTTCAGCATATCAGTTTGTGATGATAAATTCAGGAAACACAATCTTACAATTGAATCACAATAAATGTAATATATATATATTGCCCACAAACAGTTTTGTAATACTCAAGATAATCTTAGAAATACAATGATGGATGGTACTGTCAGAAAGAGATCAAGAGTCATGATATTATTTAAACCCAATTAAATCACTTAAAAGAAAATACATGGTTAAACCACTGATAACCAAATAAAGCTAAATTATCAAATGCTAGTTAAACCTTGTTGATTCAGACTTGAATGTGTAGGAGAATTCAATCAGGACACATCCAAACACATATACCATATACCAGACACATATACCATTATTTAGTAAACATTCTATAAAACACCTTTTTATATAGTCAATTTATATGTATTTTCAGCAAAATCTTCTTAGTGAGAAATTTCTCCCCCCTCTGCTGTGTTTAGATAAGCGGCTGGTCCTTGCCTGTCTGAATTTACGACGGTGGGGGAAGGAGTTCTTTCTGCACCCCACAGAATTTGAGCCTGCAATGTTGAAAATGGAATCCCAAGCTTAGAACATTTCTCTTAATTTCATTAATCTTATTTCTAAGTGATTGCAGAAATAACTAGGCACAAACCCCTAAATTGGTACAACATTTGGTGAATTAACAATTTCCAAGGCATTAATTAAGTTTTGACACTCTCTTAAGTCCGCAGTCCCGTCCTAGTGATGGTGTTGCAAATGTTCCAAATGTTTACATTAACTCCGAGGTTTATGACTTGGAGGAATGTAAACAGAATTTGACCCTAAACTCGCATTTAGGGCTCTTGAGCGAGGCTGAGTGAAGAAATAGTCAGTAAATGTCATTTTGAAATTTAAGGTTGTTTGAAAAAAAGATTACTCCAAGGTTTTTTTAGAGTGTTCTGGGTTCGAAGTTTCCTTATAGGCCGTAAAGTGGGGGTAGTGTGTGTTTGTGTCCAAGCAATGAAGAAATCCTCTGGTTAATCCACTACAAAACAAACATTTTTAACACCACCAAGTGTGTAGTTTGAACAGTATAGTTGCCTAAAATAACCTACATTAAGAATGGATGTTATTTGACTTGTCATTTCTTCAAAACTGATCAAAATACAGTTAAGTGAACATCCACCCTTTAGTGAACATAGCGCCACGTCATCGCTAACGGGGCACCGCCCCTTTTTTCCGCAATGCGACACCCGAAGAGCGCATGCGTCAGTGGAGTCCTCTTTGTTACAGTGAGTAAGCGTATTCGTCAGTCAGTGGAGTCGTCGGAGTTTGACCAAGTAAGTAGCGTTACATTAGAGCTCTTCAGATTTTAGTGATAAATTAGAATAAAAACGGATTTGTCTTAACCTAAAGTGATTGTTTTGATGTTGCTTATGTTTTGTGGCAGAAATGAGACAACAGTTGTGCCCTTTGTGCCATGTGGTGTATAGCAACTTGCCTAAACACCTCTCAGGCATTCATAACGTTGCAAACAAGGAGGAGAAGCTGCTATTGCTTAGCCTCTCCAGCGGACGGTAAAAACTCATTTATTTACGCATATTAGGCTAGTAATAGTTACACTTGATGCTTAATTAGTTTAAAAAAACGTGTTATCCGAGTACATTTGTATAGGATTGTGAAACGCCAGGTAGTGAGGAGTGACGCGAGCCGAGTTAAAAATACAAACAGGTTTATTAGCAGTAAAGCTAACAGATACTGCTAACAGAATAGCCAGGCAAACAAAGATCTCACCGATGACAGAAGACGTAGTCAAAAATACAGTCCGAGTTCGTAACCGAGAAACAGTCCAACCATACATCAAATCCAGAAAGGGCAAAACAAAAGACATAAACCGATAATCCGAAAACAGGGTCGTAACGAGAAGGCAAAAACAATACACAGGAAAACGCTTAGTATGTAACATGAGTTAACAATACCTCGCGGAGTTTGTTTACAAACGGCCGCCTTAAATACAGGAAGCTAGAGGGGAATGAACCGGAACTAACTCAGAACACAGGTGAGTCTGAGCGTCGGAGCGTAACATGATTGGGTGAAGGTGAGCGTGTGTTGTTGACGTTATTGTTCATGGGATCTTGGGAAATGGAGTCAGGTAGCGTGGAAGGAGAACACGGCCGCGTGACAGTACCCCCCTCCAAAGAGTCCGAATAATCCGAAGGATGAGGACGACACAAGGAGACAGCCCCCCCAACCTCAGCGGAGTCCTGAACAGGTGGCCCAGAAACGGGAACGGAATGGATGGAAGCCCTGGACCTGGGACGACCCCTCCTGGGACTGCGGACCGAACTGAGGGACCGGACAGAGACAGAACCACCGCGTCTACCCCTTCTTGGACCTGGAGACCTTCTCCTAGGGCGACCTCTAGGGCGTGGTGCAGGGCGGTATGGATGAGACCGGTGAAAGTCATCCACCATTAAAGGATCCAGGACATCAGTTGCCGGAACCCAACTTCTCTCCTCAGGTCCGTAGCCCTTCCAGTCCACCAGATACTCCAGGGCTCCCCTTCTCCTCCTGGAGTCCAAAAGTCGTTCTACCGCATAAACCGGGCCACCGTCCATAGCCACCGGAGGAGGAGGAGACGCCCCGAGCGATGTCTCATCCAACGGACCAGGGATAACCGGCTTTAATAAAGACACATGAAAAGAAGGGCATACACGGTAGTGAGAGGGTAGATCGAGACGGTAGGTAACTTCATTAATTCTCTTAATGACTTTGAAAGGACCAATATACTTAACTGAAAGTTTCTTATTAGCATCTGGTTGCCGGAAATCCCTTGTAGATAGCCAAACCCGATCACCAGGAGAGTAAAGGGGGGTCTCACGGCGTAGGCGATCAGCCTGTTGTTTCTGCCGTTGTAAAACAGCCTCAATGCGTCTGTGAGTCTCCTCCCACACTTCCTCGCTCCGACGCATCCAATCGTCTACCGCAGGAATATTAGAGGATATTATTAAATAATATTAATATATTTAATATATAATATTAAAGGAATGAACCTAACTCCGCGAGAGAAACGGTCTATAACTGTCATGATAACTGTTTGACCCATAGATTCAGGAAGATCAGAAACAAAATCGACAGCTAAGTGAGACCAAGGCCGAGCAGGAACAGGCAGAGGTACTAATTTACCGGCAGGTAGAGTACGGGGAGTTTTACTCTGAGCACACACAGTACAGGAGGATACAAAATTATGGATGTCAGATCGCATATTTTCCCACCAGAAACGACTCTCTAATAATTGAAAAGTGCGGGTCTCGCCAGGATGTCCTGAAGTAGGAGAAGTGTGAGCCCAAGTAATGAGTCTATCTCTGCACTGGTCTGGTACATAAGATTTGTCTGGGGGGCACTGCAAAGGAGGAGGGGATGTAGAGTTAATTAGATTGATCTCCTCCGAGATATCCCATCTGATAGGAGCTAGAACTATACCTGGTTTTAGAATTGTAGAGGGTTCTGAGGTTTCTACATTATCTTCCTCATAAATTCGTGAGAGGGCATCTGCCTTGGTGTTTCTGGAGCCAGGTCGATAAGTGATTACAAAATTGAAACGAGCAAAGAAGACAGACCAACTTGCTTGACGTGAATTCATGCTTTTCATAGATCTCAAGAATTCTAAATTTCTGTGATCAGTTATTACCACGAAAGGATGTAGTGCTCCCTCTAACCAGTGTCTCCATTCTTCTAAAGCTAATTTAATGGCCAATAGTTCACGATCACCAATACCATAGTTCCGTTCAGCTGGGGAGAGTTTGTGGGAGAAGCAGGGGCGTAGCAGCAAATTCTGGGCCCTGTACACCCTCTATGTTAATGGGCCCCTATCCATGCCAGTAAACAAAGGAAAGTGAGCGAAAATAAAATCAGGATTTTCATGGGCCCCTCTCCCTACTCGGGCCCTGGGTAGTCAGGTCCACTTTTCCCCCCACTACCACGCCCATGGGGAGAAGTAGGCAACAGGGTGCATCTTACTGGGAGAGCCAATATTTTGGGAGAGGACAGCACCTACTCCAACACTGGATGCATCTACCTCAACAACAAAGGGCTCTTTAGGATCTGGATGTTTTAACAAGGGAGCTGAAGTAAACACCCCTTTGAGAGAAGAGAAAGCGTTTGATGCTTCTTCAGACCAGATCAACTTTCTAGCATTCCGTTTCAATAGATTGGTCAGTGGAGCAGCTACAGAACTATAATTACGAATAAATCTTCTATAAAAGTTTGCGAAACCAAGAAATCTTTGTAGTTCCTTTACTGATGTAGGGGTTGGCCAGTTAACTACAGCCTGAATCTTCCTATCATCCATAGTAATGCCTCTGGCACTAATAACATAACCCAAAAAGGAAATGGTAGACAGATTAAATTCACATTTCTCCGCTTTAACGAAAAGCTGGTTTTGGAGAAGACGGGTCAATACAGCACGAACATGGGAAATGTGTGTAGTCAAGTCAGATGAATAAATTAGAATGTCGTCTATAAAAGCTATGACAAATTTTCCTAGCATGTCACGGAGTACATCGTTTATGAAAGATTGGAATACGGACGGGGCGTTCTTGAGACCAAACGGCATAACTAAGTATTCATAGTGCCCCCTAGTGGTGAAAAAGGCAGTCTTCCACTCATCACCCTCTCTAATTCTCACCAAGTTATAAGCACTGCGGAGATCTAATTTAGTGAAGATGGAAGCTCCGCGTAGTTGTTCAAGCGCTACAGGTACCAAAGGGAGAGGATAGGGATAAGTTTTGGTAACTGCATTTAGTTGTCGATAGTCGATACATGGGCGCAGACCTCCATCTTTTTTTTTGACAAAGAAAAAGGATGCGGCTACCGGAGAAGTGGAATGACGAATGAACCCCTGAGATAGAGCCTCCTGCACATACTCCTCCATAGCACGTTCCTCAGTTTGAGTTAAAGGATATATACGTGACTTGGGAGGTATCTGATTGTCTATAAGCTCTATAGCACAGTCATAGGAGCGATGTGGGGGTAGTTGAGTAGCACGTGACTTGCTAAAAACTTCATTCAGATCAGAGTAATCAGGAGGAATATGTGCAAGTGACTCCAGGCCAGGACTCTCTACAGTAGTAGATTGGATCATTAATTTAGGAACAGTAATGCAGTGATCATGACAGTATGGAGACCAAGAAATAATTTCACAGTTAGACCAATAAATCAGAGGATTATGTTTTTTCAACCATGGAAGTCCTAATATAATTTGATAATTAGTGTCCTTCATCACAAAAAACCTGATCTCTTCTGAGTGCAGAGCGCTGACGTTGAGCTTGACAGGTGTGGTGGTGTGGGAAACAGCTCCTCGGCCAACTGGGGTCCCATCCACCGCAGACAGTCTCATAGGATTTTTCAATTGTTCGAACGGAATCTGGAGTTGTCTGGTCAGCTGCTCGTGTATAAAGTTCCCCTCGGCACCGGAATCAATCAGGGCTGGAAACACAAATGAAGAAGACTGGCAGAACAGAACAACAGAAATAATAAAAGATCTTGAAAACATATCAGGACTAAGTCGGCTTACCCCTTTAGCGTGTGGAATCCTCTCCACACGCTTTCCCGAGTTAGTAGCAGATGGCTCATATGGACGGTCCGGGTTGCCATGATAACCATGGGAGAGCCCACCGTAGGACGAGCCTGAAGTGTCTTGGCGTTGAACTCGGGAGGGGCAAAGCTGACAATCTCGCAACACATGATCTGCTCCGCCACAATAGAAGCATAATCCAGCTTGAAATCGTAGCTTTCTTTCTTCTTTTGACAAACGGGTAGCGTCTACTTGCATGGGTTCCTCATCCCTGCGTGTGGTCCGTGGAGTAAATCCAGATGCGCGTGGCGTAGCAAAACGAGGAGAAGTAGCAGCAGCTCTATGGCCAGGTACTGAGCTCTGTTTGAGCTGATCAAGTCTGATGGCTAAAGATATAAGTTCATCCAAAGGCAGCCCATCATCCTTGCAAGCTAATTCGGCCAAAACATCAGCCCTGAGTCCATTTCGAAACATCACGCGTAGAGCTGGTTCATTCCAACCACTACCAGCAGCCAAAGTACGGAATTCGAGAGCGAAATCAGACACGGGTCGGTTTCCTTGACGTAACTGAACCAATAACTCTCCCTGAGATTGTCCATGATGCGGGTGATCAAAAACCAACTTAAATTCCCTGAGGAAATGCTCGTATGGGCTATTTTCAATACTAGGCCAAATAGCAGTAGCCCAATCCAAAGCCTTGCCGGTGAGACGAGATATAAAAAACGAAATACGCGCAGCGTCGGCACTAACTGCTGAATTAGCAAAAAATAGTGACATCTGCAAGAGAAAGCCTCTGCATAAATCTGGAGAACCATCATATTTATCAGGTTTGCTTACCGGAAAAGCGGCTGCCGAGGGAGCGATAGCAGGAGAGCTAACCGGGGCCTGGTTAGCAGAGGCTAGGCTAGCTGGAGTGGCCACTCTCAGCTGGGCAAGCTGAGTAGCGATATCCTGAAGGCTAGCAGTTATCTGAGCTAGCTGAGAGTGTTGATCTGACTGCTGGGTAGTAAGAGCAGTAACGGTGTTAGCAAGGCTCTCAAAAAGCTGGCTATGCTGTTCGAGAACCCTCCCCTGATTCCCGACTGCCTGCTGGAGATCATTAAACTCGGCCATCACTTCAGGCGAGGTATTCTGAAACGCCAGGTAGTGAGGAGTGACGCGAGCCGAGTTAAAAATACAAACAGGTTTATTAGCAGTAAAGCTAACAGATACTGCTAACAGAATAGCCAGGCAAACAAAGATCTCACCGATGACAGAAGACGTAGTCAAAAATACAGTCCGAGTTCGTAACCGAGAAACAGTCCAACCATACATAAAATCCAGAAAGGGCAAAACAAAAGACATAAACCGATAATCCGAAAACAGGGTCGTAACGAGAAGGCAAAAACAATACACAGGAAAACGCTTAGTATGTAACATGAGTTAACAATACCTCGCGGAGTTTGTTTACAAACGGCCGCCTTAAATACAGGAAGCTAGAGGGGAATGAACCGGAACTAACTCAGAACACAGGTGAGTCTGAGCGTCGGAGCGTAACATGATTGGGTGAAGGTGAGCGTGTGTTGTTGACGTTATTGTTCATGGGATCTTGGGAAATGGAGTCAGGTAGCGTGGAAGGAGAACACGGCCGCGTGACAGATTGAAGTAATATTAATGTTTTTTTTGATGTTTAGTGTCTCTGGGCAGTTCGTCTGCCAGGAGCTAGGATGTGGCAAAACAGTGAAGCGTTTGGATCGCCACTATGTGGACTGCCACGGCGATATTGAGGCATGTAAAACTAATATATATGTTTATATGTGTATATATATTTAGCATTCTGAATTGAATTAGTTGTACATTGGTAGTAACATGCTTAGTGAATACTTTTTTATACGTTTGTTTACTTTATAGCTCCCAAAAGCACAGTGGCAGATCCAAAAATGTAAACAGAACTACGTTCTGCAACAGCTGGCCAAGCTAAGGGCGTCCTCCCCGGCCATACCCATGGTCAGCGTGCTTGATGTGGGGATCGGGCCAGCAAGTGCCGGGCTGGGCACCAGCGGGGGGGCCATCGGCGGGCCGTCCACCAGTCGCGGAGGCGGCGGAGGACGAGGAAGCATAGCGGGAAGCAGCGGCGGCGCGGCAAGCAGCAGCGGCGGCGGGGCAAGCAGCAGCGGCGGCGGGGCAAGCGGCGGCGGCGGGGCAAGCGGCGGCGGGGCAAGCGGCGGCGGGGCAAGCGGCGACGGAGCGGCAAGCGGCGACGACGGAGCGGCAAGCGGCGGCGACGCAGCGGCAAGCGGCGGCGACGCAGCGGCAAGCGGCGGCGACGCAGCGGCAAGCGGCGACGGAGCGACGCAGCGGCAAGCGGCGACGGAGCGGCAAGCGGCAGCGGCGCGGCTAGCGGAGGAGCTGCAAGCAGAGGCGGGGCAAGCGGCGGGGAGGACCCCTTCATCCCATGCACATCCTGCGGGAATGAGGCTTGCAATAGGGAGAAGGAGGACCTCCGCCGCCAAAATATGGAGCTTATGGCACGTTTGGGGCTGAGTCCGGGGGCCTGCCCCAGGCAGGACTGCAAGTCACGAGACGAAGAGCTGGCCCGGCTGGTCCGGCTCTATATGTCAAGCCCCCAGAAGAAGACAAGGAAAAAGTTCACAAGAAAAGACTCCTTTGAAGATGAGCATAACCCCAAATATGGTAAGTGCATATATGTTCATTCTACCTGTTTATACAAAATTGTTTTAGAATTTTAACTGAATGTTTTATTTATTGTAATGACTGTTTAATAACATTTTAACAAAGTTTTATTACCTGTGTGTTACAGAACAAATGCTCAATGACTTTTTTCTATACTGTGTCGGGTCTAACCCGAGCAGTAAAGTAAAAGACAACGGAAACACGTGCCGCAGCCACGTACGGCGTTTCCTGCTTTTTTCAGGAGAGGGGCAGCTGTTGAGAGGGGACTTTGCCTTCCTTAAGGAAGCCAAAGTAGTATCTGAGTAAGTATTTGTTAAATACTTTATTTATTATTATTATTATTTTTTTTTTTTTTTTTACTTTTTATTAACTGTTTGCTTTGTTCTATTATGTATTTATTTTAGCTGGGTGCAGGTCCTAAAGGAGGATGGCATGAAGCCAACTACTATCAGGGTGAACCTAATAAATATTAGGAAATTCGTGCTCTTCCTGAAAGACCAGCCGGTCGGGGTCACAAAGGTCAGTGATAAGGCCTTTGATCGCCTCCTGAGCCAGCTCAAACAGCGGCTGAGGGACCTCCACAGAGATGTGACGATTCACCGGCAGAAGATCCGGAAAGCCGGCCGAAGTAAGTATCTAATTATTTTATTATTATTATTTTTTTTTTTTTGTTTACCTAAACACTGTTGTAATTATTATTTTTTTTATGTGTTCTTTATTCTACAGGAAATATAGTGCCAATTGACTCTTCAAAAGCCTTTAGAAAGAAGGCGCGGAGGATCCTTCCCATGAAACTGAGTAAGTATTATTTTTATGAAAAAAGGCTAAAAAATTGTTCTTTTAATACAAGCATACTTAGTGCCATATCCTTTTCATAGGTGCATTGGAGAAGGATCCTTCCAGAAAGGGACTCTGAAGTGTTCGGTCTGTTGGCGGGGTACTTCATCAGCCTCTCTGGACATCGGACAGGGGTGATGGAAAACATGCTCATGTCCGAGGTCCGAGAGGCCGAACTTGAGGACAACCGCAGCATCATTGAGGTATGTGTTATTTGATCAAAATACAGTTTGGTGAACAGCCACACTTTTGTGAACTTTGTCCCTAAACGGATGTTTACAGCTTTTTTATTTTTATGTTTTTTATTTTCCCCTTTCTCATAGGTTCAAAGCCACAAATCTGCGGGCACCTATGGGCATGCTCAGGTGTCAGTGAACGAAAAGGAATACAGCTGGTTCATGTCCCTGCTTGACATGCGAGACAACTTTGAGGGGTCCGACAGCCCCTACTTCTTCTTTTCTGCTTCTGGAGGAAAATGCAGAAAGCTTGTGTATTACTTCCAGAAGGAGTGGAAGAAGATGGGGCTGAAGGGCTCCTTTACGTTCCGTAACCTCCGAACTTCAGTGGTGCACTACGTAAGTACATGGGCTATTGACATACACTAAATAACCAAGGCTAGACTGAACTCAAGTTTTAATAATTTGCTTATTTGTTTGATTTTTTTTCAGACTAAGGACCTAAGCCCTTCTAAGAAGGCAGCTGTGCACAGGCAGATGTGCCACAGCGAAGCTGTGGCAGCAAAGTTCTACCTGCCACTCAACACTGCCGACGAAGCTGCACAGGTTAGGAAGTTGCAGGAGGGCTCGTCGGAGACCTCATCAGAGACCTCCAAGAAGACCGTGCAGGAGACCTCACAGGATTCCTCACAGGAGATCTCACTGGAGTCCTCACAGGAGACCTCACGGGAGTCCTCACGGGAGTCCTCACAGGAGACCTCACGGGAGTCCTCACAGGAGACCTCACGGGAGTCCTCACAGGAGACCTCAGAGGAGACCTCTCCGCCGAAGACCTCGCCGCCAACTTCGCCGCCGAAGACCACGCCGGCGGAAAGTTCAGCTGTCTGCATGCCGGAGCAGTCATCGGCGCCATCCGGTAGTGGTCAAAAGAGAAAGAGGTCTTCGGAGGAAGAGGGCAAACTCCAGGGGAAAAAGCGCGCTAAGAGGGACATATCTAAGTTTTTTGCAGAAGAGCCCGAGGACGTTGAAGTGTCGTTGGATGAATCTGGCTCTTCAGATCTTGAGAAATTTTTTGTCATGCATCGTTGAATTTTTTTTCCCCCAATTTTTTCATTGTAAATAGTTGTGTTTTTTGCAATTTTTGGCATCCAGACATAAAGAAGATTCACAGAAACCAGTGCAGTCCTCCACCTTAAAACAGTCTCATAAGAAGTCTGTCCAAACTGCTGCTTTAGAAGAAGATGATGACAGCCGATGTGACTACGCTTTTAAAGATCCATTAGCTGTTCTCCTTAAAAATATTAAGGGATGGGAATTTTATTTGGTGGACCTGAGTGGGAACGGAAATGGTTGGGCAGCTAATTTTTTTTTTTTTTTTTTGTAAATAGTTATTGTTGTTTGTTTTTTTTATCTGAAGTTTGGTGTATGTGTGTGCAGTGTTGTTCTTTGTTGTGTTTTGCAGTGTTTTTTATATAATAAATATGTTAATGTTCAAGAAATGTCTCTTTTTTTCTTGGAGTAATACATTAATTACATAGTAACGACAGTATAAAATGATTTTAATTATATTCAAATAAGTAATAGGTTAATGCGGAGAATTGGTAAGTCAAGGTAATGCACTTTATGTGGGTGTATAAGGTTTTAATATTATCAATTAATATCAGAGTCAAACTTAGGAATAGGGAACGGATACATGTTGGTGAACCTGGAGTTCACCAAACGGTACAATACACTTCGGTGAACCTGGCCACACTCATCCACAAACATATTTGGTAAAGTTCGGTTAGGGTTAGGTAACAATGACATGTTGGTGAACTTTCTACGTATTGGTGAACTTGATACAGTTTGGTGAACAAAGTTCCTAACTACTTGAAAAAAAGATTTTACACAGCAAAAAAATATGTCATTAGAACAGTCTCCTCCCCTACAGTAACCTACACTAAAAATATTTGATCTTTGACCTTTCATTTGTCCAAAATTGATAAAAAAAAACAGTTTGGTGAACAGCCTCGCTTTGGTGAACCTGACTCCTAACCTCCTAACTCCTAACTAAAAAACCTTTCAAACCCCCAAAAAGTGCATTATGTTGACATACCTGTTCTCCTCATTGACCTAATACGTATTTGAATGTAATTAAACACATTTAAATGTTATACTGTTATTACTATGCAATTACTATATAACTACAATAAAAGAGTAATTTCTTAACCATTAAAGAATGTATTTAAACTTACCAGTTCTGATCATTGACCTAATACGTATTTGAATATAATTAAACACATTTTATACTATTATTACTATGTAATTACTATATAACTACAATTATTACGCTGTAAAAAAAATGGTTAGGACATATGTTCACCACAGCGTGGGGGTTCACCAAAGTGTTATTTTTCCAATTAACGAAAAAATACCCCGAGTTCTCCAAAACCTAAGTCCGAAATGAATGGGGCTTCTATGGCAGCCACAATTTCCGGTCAACCTAGACAGACCAATGAGGTACCGTTGGATGCGTCTTGGGCAGTGGAGTCCAGTGAGACACAAATTTGTTTCGTAGGATGCCCCCTGGTGGAGAAACAAGCAATTAACTCCCTGCATCTCTCTGTCTGACGTAGTTCCGTAGGCGTGACCTACATGGGACCTACATAATTGTAATCAGCATCCCTTAGAATGGGGGGGTAGCCAAAATCTGGAGTCAATTTGACCTAGGGAACCCCGTGAAAAGTCGAGTGTCATTCTCCTCATAGCTCCCCATTCAAAATGTAACGAAAAAATACCCCGAGTTCTCCAAAACCTAAGTCCGAAATGAATGGGGCTTCTATGGCAGCCACAATTTCCGGTCAACCTAGACAGACCAATGAGGTACCGTTGGATGCGTCTTGGGCAGTGGAGTCCAGTGAGACACAAATTTGTTTCGTAGGATGCCCCCTGGTGGAGAAACAAGCAATTAACTCCCTGCATCTCTCTGTCTGACGTAGTTCCGTAGGCGTGACCTACATGGGACCTACATAATTGTAATCAGCATCCCTTAGAATGGGGGGGGTAGCCAAAATCTGGAGTCAATTTGACCTAGGGAACCCCGTGAAAAGTCGAGTGTCATTCTCCTCATAGCTCCCCATTCAAAATGTAACGAAAAAATACCCCGAGTTCTCCAAAACCAAAGTCCGAAATGAATGGGGCTTCTATGGCAGCCACAATTTCCGGTCAACCTAGACAGACCAATGAGGTACCGTTGGATGCGTCTTGGGCAGTGGAGTCCAGTGAGACACAAATTTGTTTCGTAGGATGCCCCCTGGTGGAGAAACAAGCAATTAACTCCCTGCATCTCTCTGTCTGACGTAGTTCCGTAGGCGTGACCTACATGGGACCTACATAATTGTAATCAGCATCCCTTAGAATGGGGGGGTAGCCAAAATCTGGAGTCAATTTGACCTAGGGAACCCCGTGAAAAGTCGAGTGTCATTCTCCTCATAGCTCCCCATTCAAAATGTAACGAAAAAATACCCCGAGTTCTCCAAAACCTAAGTCCGAAATGAATGGGGCTTCTATGGCAGCCACAATTTCCGGTCAACCTAGACAGACCAATGAGGTACCGTTGGATGCGTCTTGGGCAGTGGAGTCCAGTGAGACACAAATTTGTTTCGTATGATGCCCCCTGGTGGAGAAACAAGCAATTAACTCCCTGCATCTCTCTGTCTGACGTAGTTCTGTAGGCGTGACCTACATGGGACCTACAGTTGTGGTCAAAAGTTTACATACACTTGTAAAAAAACAATGTTATGGCTGTCTTGAGTTTTCAATAAGTTCTACAACTCTTATTTTTCTGTGATAGAGTGATCGCAACACATACATGTTTGTCACAAAAAACAGTCATAAAATTTGGTTCTTTCATAAATTTATTATGGGTCTGCTGAAAATGTCACCAAATCTGCTGGGTCAAAAATATACATACAGCAACAAAATTTGTCAATTTTGGTGATGTAGCGAGTTGTGTCAATCAAATTATCTTCATGTCATGGCCTCTTCACTTCTTGTAAGTGATTCTGATTGACTACAGCTGTTGACTTCTCATGAGCCCATTTAAATAGGGCTCATTTGACCCAGTGATTAGACTCAGCTACAAAAGCTACAATGGGAAAGTCAAAGGAACTCAGTGTGGATCTGAAAAAGCGAATTATTGACTTGAACAAGTCAGGGAAGTCACTTGGAGCCATTTCAAAGCAGCTACAGGTCCCAAGAGCAACTGTGCAGACAATTATACGCAAGTATAAAGTGCATGGAACAGTTGTGTCACTGCCACGATCAGGAAGAAAACGCAAGCTATCACATGCTGCCGAGAGGAGATTGGTCAGGATGGTCAAGAGTCAACCAAGAATCACCAAGAAGCAGGTCTGCAAGGATTTGGAAGCTGATGGAACACAGGTGTCAGTCTCCACAGTCAAGCGTGTTTTACATCGCCATGGACTGAGAGGCTGCCGTGCAAGAAAGAAGCCCTTGCTCCAGAAAAGGCACCTTAAGACTCGGCTGAAGTTTGCTGCTGATCACATGGACAAAGATAAAACCTTCTGGAGGAAAGTTCTCTGGTCAGACGAAACAAAAATTGAGCTGTTTGGCCACAACACCCAGCAATATGTTTGGAGGAGAAAAGGTGAGGCCTTTAATCCCAGGAACACCATGCCTACTGTCAAGCATGGTGGTGGTAGTATTATGCTCTGGGGATGTTTTGCTGCCAGTGGAACTGGTTCTTTGCAGAAAGTAAATGGGATAATGAAGGAGGATTACCTCCAGATTCTGCAGGAAAACTTAAAACCATCAGCCCGAAGGTTGGGTCTTGGGCGCAGTTGGGTGTTCCAACAAGACAATGACCCAAAACACACATCAAAAGTGGTAAAGGAATGGCTAAACCAGGCTAGAATTAAGGTTTTAGAATGGCCTTCCCAAAGTCCTGACTTAAACCCCATTGAGAACATGTGGACAGTGCTAAAGAAACGGGTTCATGCAAGAAAACCATCACATTTAGCTGAACTGCACCAATTCTGTCAAGAAGAGTGGTCAAACATTCGACCTGAAGCTTGCCAGGAGCTTGTGGATGGCTACCAAAAGCGCCTAGTTGCCGTGAAAATGGCCAAGGGACATGTAACCAAATACTAATGTTGCTGTATGTATATTTTTGACCCAGCAGATTTGGTGACATTTTCAGCAGACCCATAATAAATTTATGAAAGAACCAAATTTTATGACTGTTTTTTGTGACAAACATGTATGTGTTCCGATCACTCTATCACAGAAAAATAAGAGTTGTAGAACTTATTGAAAACTCAAGACAGCCATAACATTATGTTTTTTTACAAGTGTATGTAAACTTTTGACCACAACTGTACATAGTTGTAAGAATGTATTTAAACTTACCAGTTCTGATCATTGACCTAGTACGTATTTGAATATAATTAAACACATTTTATACTATTATTACTATGTAATTACTATATAACTACAATTATTACGCTGTAAAAAAAAAACATGGTTAGGACATATGTTCACCAAAGCGTGGGGGTTCACCAAAGTGTTATTTTGCCACTTTAATAAGCCTTTACGTCTGTGACCAGGTGCATGGCCAAAAAAACAGTTTAAAATACCAAAAATTGTAAAATCGGTCTTAGAGTCACCAGTTTCAGTGGGGGGCATCCCTGGGATAGGCCGCACCACATATCCGAAGCCCGGCCCCCTGGGTGGGCGGAGTCTAGAGCGGGTACCCCTACGGACTCGGGCACGGCGGACTCGGGCCGGCGGGTAAGGACGTACTACAATCGGCTGGTGAATTGGATCCAAGTGCCATGGTTTTATGGAGTTAGGAACAAAGTTCACCAATGTGTGACCAATGTTCACCGTCACGTTGGTACCCATAAGTCCTAGACCTTAGGTGGTAGGGACAAGTGCTTCGGATATGTGAAGCACACGACCGCCCCCTTGTGGCCTGCATTGGTCCTGCGGCCCTAGCCCCTCCCCCTCCCTCGCAGGCCCCTCCCACGTCCGAAGCCTGGCCCTCCCACGACCCAAGGTCCGATTCAGCCTCTAAAATTTCGTGCCTGTCGCTCGAACCGTTCCCGAGATACGGCCGTTTGAAGGTTTCGGGCCTAATTTTAGGCATAAATTAAATCGATTAAGGGTTCATATCTCAGGGACGGTTGTACCTAGGGACTCCAAATTTGGCAGGCTGAATCGGACCTTAGGTCCGATTCAGCCTACCGATTTTGGTGACCCTACAACCTTCCTGGCCCTCGCGGGGTCCAAAAAGACACCCGATTTGGCCCCTGGGCCTACCCTTCGAACCTTCTAGGGGCCGTATCTCGGCGACCCTTTGACCTAGGGGCCCCATTTTTGGATATGTTACTCACGGGGAGCCCCTCTAACGCATATCTGGAGTTTTGGCGCGCAGCGCCCCCCGCTGGAAAGAAAGCTTTTATTTCAATCTGAAACCAAACAACGGTCTTGCTGGGTCTATGTCCGAGAGCCTCCTGCGTTTACAAGTGGATCACAGAGGATGAAATTTCCGGTGGTTCTATGGAAATCTCGGTAGCAGTAGGTTATTACATGCGGAAAGAGTGACTGATATCAGCCTTCGAGTTTGGTCTAAGTCTTATGGTTGTTGAGTTAGGAGCATTGTTCACCAATGTGTAGGGGTTCACCAAAGTGTTTCCACGATCGTTTAAAGGCTAATATCTCGAGACCTCGCGGGGCATGAAAAGAGGGAAAAGTGAAATTTTCGGGGGTCCTGTGGACCCCTCGGTTGAAGTAGGTTATTAAGCGTGAGAGATCGGACCGAAATCAGCCCTTGATTTCGGTCCGAGTCCCATGGTTAATGAGTTAGGAGCAACGTTCACCAATGTGTCACGGTTCACAAAAGCGTGGCGCAGGACACGGACAACCTACTTGAAGTCCAACATATGGCTATGTTCTTGGTTTCCCTGTATGAGGCATGGTTCAAAAGTTAGCTTTGGATCACCCTGAAACCCCGTTTGGGGGCGTGGCCACGCCCCCCCAGACCACACTCAGTGATTTTGGGCGTGAAAAAAAATAGTTAGGAACCAAGTTCACCAAACGGTATCAATACACTTTGGTGAACTTGGCCACACCCCCTATGACTCATCCCACCATATTTGGAAAAAAGTTCAGTTAGGGTTAGGAGTAAAGTTCACCCAACTGTAGGGATGCCACTTTGGTGAACATCACCTGACCCCAAGGGTCACGCCCACAAAGTTTGGGAGGAGTCTGACTTGTCAATCTCCTAAGATCCACCTAATACTCATTGGAGAACCTCAAGTCTAAATTGAGTACATACGCCCCCTAAAGTGCAGTACCGACGTATTCGTGAATGACAGGTTCATGGTAAACTCTATGGGAAAATTAGGATCCAAAATACCATTCTGTCATTCAGATTATGATGACAGATTGGCTATACAAACCCATTCATTTTCCACGCTTTGGTGAATAATGCCCTAACCCCGAACCTTATCTAACCATTTTAACTTCAAAATAACTGAAACTGCAAAAAAAAACCCTGTAGAATCGAACCCTAATCTAACACTCTAATCTAATCTAACTCTAATCTAAACTAAATTAAATGACTTTGATTAATTTATAAACTACCAATGAAATCGAAAAATTCTTACTCTCGCACTGTACTTGTTCGCTCTCCTCTCTCTCCCTCGAACAAAATGGCTCTTCGTCCGTTGGACTGTCCGGGGCAGTGTCCGTCGTGTTCACACATGCGCCGTAAACTTTTTTGTACTTTTCCATGACGTCACAAGTTGCGCAACTTGCGCCAAAATAAATAAATAAACTGCATTTTAGCGTCGCGCGAGCGCTAGAATGCTTCAATAGCCACCAAAATCGATATGTAACATCCCACAATTGTTCCGAAATAGCCATTTTGGTGACCCTAGGACTTACTGTGACCGAGATATAGACCTTTATTTGCCTCAATGCCTCTAAGACGGAGAAATAACGGTATTAGCGGAAAAAATGACGCTTCGGTAAACAGAGACACATATGTAAACTTCCTAACTTAAAAAAAAAAAAAAAAAACGTAGACACTCCACAATGGTTCGTTTGATCCGCCTGGGTGCCCCGAACAACCTAACAATAGTGTGGTCTACCTGGAGGAGGAGGAGCAGGAGCAGCAAGGGGCGAGTGTGTGTGTGTGTGTGTGTGTAGTTTAAGTGTTATGTATATATGTATATAGTTGTGTTTGATTTTGTAAAATGAAAATTTTAATGTTTAAGAAATGTCTCTTTTTTCTTGTATTAGTACATTCATAACATATTAACAACATTATAAAATGAGTTTAGATATATTCAAAAATGTATTATGTTAATGCAAATATTTTAATTGCCTCCGCGCTCACTGGGGGTTCTGTATTCTGTATTTTCTATGTTTAATCTTTTGCCTGACTCTTTGTCCTGTAATCATGTTTCTGTAAAGCTGCTTTGTGCCAACACCCGTTGTAAAAAGCGCTATACAAATAAATTTGATTTGATTTGAATATTTATTTATGGTTTATATTATGTTTATTATGGAGACTAGACAGACAGACTGACACATTTTGAGCTCCCTGAGACCCTTGGTTAGTGAGTTAGGACATGTATTAACTAAAGTGTCCCTGTTTAACAAAGCGTATTTTTATTGTTCTTAACTGTAATAAAAAAAAAAAACGTTTACATCCTAATAAAGTCAAATACGTTGATAAATTAGTTTTTACTGTCCGCTGGCGAGGCTCAATAGCAGCAGCTTCTCCTCCTTATTCGCCACGTTGTGCAAGCCCGATATGTGAACCCCGGCCAGGTGTTTAGGCAAGTTACTGTACGTAACATGGTACAAAGGGCACACTAGCTGTCTCATTTCTGTCACAAAAGATAACCAACATCAAAACACGCACTTTAGGTTAAGACAAAACAGTTTTTTCTCTCAATTATCACTAAAATCTGTGTAACTTAGAAGGAGCGCAAAAATAAGATACTTACTCTCTGAACTCCGACGACGCCTCTGGCACATGCGCTCACCACGTCGCACTGCATTGTGGGTGAAAAGGGGCGTGGCCCCGTTAAAGTTAATAAAGTGCATTACCTTGACTTACCAGTTCTTCTCATTAACCTTATACCTATTAGAATATAATTAAACTTATTTTATAATGTTGTTAATATGTTATTAATGTATTACACTACAAGAAAAAAAGAGACATTTCTTAAACATTAACATATTTATTACATGGGACCTACATAGTTGTGATCAGCATCCCTTAGAATGGGGGGGTAGCCAAAATCTGGAAGCAATGTGACATGGGTAACCCCGTCAAAAGTCGAGTGTCATTCTCCTCATAGCTCCCCATTCAAAATATAACGAAAAAATACCCCGACCTCTCCAAAACCAAAGTCCAAAAATGAATGGGGCTTCAATGGCAGCCCCCATTTCCGGTCAACCTAGGCAGACCAGTGGGGTAGCGTTGGATGCGTCTTGGGCAGTGGAGTTTAGTTTTTTTTCGTAAGATGCCCCCTGGTGGAGAAATCAGCAATTTACTCTCAGCATCTCTCTGTCTGACGTAGTTCCGTAGGTGTGACCTACATGGGACCTACATAGTTGTGATCAGCATCCCTTAGAATGGGGGGGTAGCCAAAATCTGGAGGCAATTTGACCTCTGGAACCCCGTGAAAAGTTGAGTGTCATTCTCCTCATAGCTCCCCATTCAAAATATAACGAAAAAATAACCCGAAAACGTAAGTCCAAAAATGAACGGGGCTTCTGGGGCCCCTAGGTCAAAGTATGCCTTTGAGTCTTTTTCACTTACAGAGTGCCAGGCATGTCATGGGTTGGCCATTGTAGGGTTCTGGCAACACTTTGGGACTCCCTCCACACTTTGGTGATCCAGTACCTTACATGTCCCAATGTGTCATGATTTTTCATTTCTAGGGCTCTGGCAACACTTTGGGACTCCCTCCACACTTTGGGGCTCTATCACGTTACATGTCCCAATGTGTCATGATTTTTCATTTCTAGGGCTCTGGCAACACTTTGGGACTCCCTCCACACTTTGGTGATCCATTACCTAACATGTCCCAATGTGTCATGATTTTTCATTTCTAGGGCTCTGGCAACACTTTGGGACATTGTTTACATACTTGTTAATCTTGAATAAATGTTATTAATGGTTAAGAAATGTCTCTTTCTTGAACATACACATCAATATAATAAGTCAATATAATATACACAATGTATAAGTAGTGCAGGGTTCTTTTGCAGGGTCCATGGTGGTAAGTTAAATGTATAACCTGAAGATACACCCCTTTAATTTTTTTTTTGGTTTAGGACTAAGGATCATGAAAGCGTGGCGGATCTCCAAAGTGCTTTTTTGTCATTTTTGGCTAAACCTTAAGTCCTATTTTCACCAAACCTATACCTATGTGTTGGGGACGGCAAGCCGCACCAGATGACACAAAATGTTTGACCAAAAATATTCCACATCCTGTTTTCAGTTAACCAGCAGGAAATTGCTGTTGCTGAGTAGGTGTTTGGAGAGAGAGGTTGGTTAGGAGAAAGCTCCAGAGAAAACAGGGAAAATTTAAGCAAAACTTTCTTTTCTTCAGTGGATTTGAAGGTAAGTGTGTTAAATTAAGTCTTCTGTAGTGTATTTTGTAGTTGTTTTTGGTAGTTTTGGTAGTTTTTAGCATGGATAAAGTGTATTTTGATTGTGTTTTTGGCCAGTTGGCCTGTACTGAAACGTTTTGTGGCCTACACTTTGGGACTCCAATTACATGTAGGTGATCTTTTTACTAACAGTAGCTAATGGGTGAGGTCATTTAGTAATGTTTCCTGATTACGTTTTGGTGATCCCATGACATGTTGGGCCTATTTTATCCTAATACTGTAATTTTTTTTTGTTGTTTTAGAATGTCTTCCAGGAGTCAGTTGTGCCTGTCTAGTGGACGGTAATAACTGTTATTACATTGCTATGACATAGCAATAGTGAAGTAAAATGTATTACTTAAAGATTATACTTACCTGCAATATCATTGTTTTGTGTAGGGTGAAGGGCCAGTTTCGATGCCAGGTGTCCGATTGCAATGTCTCTTTGAAGAGGATTGACCTACATATGGCCAGTAAACACTTCGAACTAACGGTAACTTTGTTTTTTTTTTTTAATTAAATATATATATATATATATATATATATATATATATATATATATATATATATATATAGATTTCATTATATGTGCTTAAAATATATTACATATGTACTGTAACTATTAAAAAATACTTTAATTCATTTCATTTAATTTCATTTTTCAAGACTGATGAACAGGAGGAGATGATTAAGAAGGCCAAACAGGAGTACATAAAAAAGCTGGCAGAGCTGAGGGCCAGCAACCCTAAAATTCCGATGGCCAGCTTTCTGGACCAGATCTCCACCATTAGTCACAACATTGGTGCTCCCCTCTTGACCTCCACCCCTATTGAGCCTGAAGAGCCATCCACCATTCCTGAAACTCAATGTTCAGACGCCCGAGGAGAGGAAGAACAAGATGAGGACCCACACCCCAGCACTTCGCAGTCATCCTCAGCCACAAACATGCCGTCTTCTATATGCACAAACTCATTGTGCATAAAGGAGAAGGCAATCATGCGGGACGAGATCAAGAGGCTTACCGACCAGCTGAAGCGTAGCGGAGGGGAGTGTCGGAACACATCATGCGTTGCCAAAGCTGCCGAGTTGCAGAAGTATGCTGCTATGTTTATTGCCAGCCCTCACCTCAAAGCTTGCAAAAAGTTTTCCCGGAAGGACACTTTTAGTAAGGCACACAATCCTAAGTATGGTAAGTACTGTTTTGTTTGTTTTCTACAGTAATAGTGTATTTCTTAATTGTAACATATTTTTTGAGTTAGGGTTATTGTTGTTTTACAGAAAAAGTCCTACAGCAGTTCCTCAAATTCACTGTGGGATGCAACCCCTCATCCAAGAAGTCTGAGAATGTGAAGACCGCTATATCCCATGTCAGGAGGTTTCTCATTTACTCCGGGGAAGGCAAACTCCTGAGAGGGAATTTTGGCTTTTTGAAGGATTCCTCCAGCATTGCCAAGTAGGAATTAAGTGTATACATATGTTTGTGTATTGTTATACTTACCTGTTATACTTACCTGCATTGTCATTGTGTTTTCTCCTGTTTTCTCATGTTTTAGGTGGGTGGATGTCCTTCGCGAAGATGGCTTCAAACCCACCACAATGCGGATCCAGCTACTGAACATAAAAAAGTTCTTCAAGTATATCCTACACATGTCCCAAAAAGAAACAAGGCTTAGCGGTCTGGACTTCCGGAAGCTGTTTATGGAGCTGGATGCGCGCATCAAGGACCTGTCAAGCTCCGTGATCACACACCGCCAGAAAATCCGGAAGAGCCAATCCCGTAAGTATCTTGTAACAAGAAATGTTAGTAATGAAGTTATTCAATATATATATATGTGTGTGTGTGTGTGTGTGTGTGTAATACTGGGTGTTTTGTGTTTAGATCACATCGTGCCAAAGGAGGACACAAAACGCTTCCGAAAAGGTGTTAGGCGTGTTCTGCCGAAGAAGCTCAGTAAGTACATTTCCTTTAATAATTGTTTTATTTTATTTTTTTCCTGTAAAGACAATATGATTTCATTAAATTTTCTCACAGAAACTTTGGAGAGCAACCCGTCCTGGGAGATTTTGGATCAGGTGTATGGAATGCTGGTGGGTTACTTTGTCAGTGTCAGTGGACATCGGAAAGGCGTCCTGCAAAATTTGAAGGTGTCCGAGGTAATGGACGCAGACGTCGAGGGGGACCACGTCGTTGTGGAAGTGAGTGTTGTGTGATCAGGGTTAAAAAGGATGTTGATTTTTTATTATTTGCAACATGTGTTTTTCTATTTTTTCTATTTACAGGTCAGCAAACACAAATCGGCGAGTACATACGGACATGCCCAGTTGGCCATGAACCATGAGGAGTATTCCTGGTTCACGAAACTGGTGTCTCTCCGTGATTTCTTTGCAGGGGGGGATTCTGAACATTTTTTTTTAACCGTTCCGGAGGGGTTTGCAGCAGGCTGCTGCCACTTTTCCAAATGGAATGGAAGAGGATGGGGTTCGGAGGTCAGTTCACCTTTAAGAACTTCAGAACCTCCATGGTCCATTATGTGAGTATATATTATCTTTTTTTTAACATTTCATTTCAAGATTTCATAAAATTACATTTGTAACTTTTAAACTTTTAACTTGTAAATTTGTTTTGTGTTTTCTCAGAACAAGCACAAGAGCCCCAAGAAGAAGCAGCTCATCCACCGTGCTATGTGCCACTCTGAGGACGTGGCCTCCAGGTTCTACACAACCCTGAACAAGGCCTCAGAGGCGGCCCAAGTGCGGAAGCTCCAGGCGGAAGAGAGTTCTCCCGAAAAGTCTATCACCTCCAGCCCGGAGAAAAAAAAAAGAGGTTCAAGGAGGTGCCTTTTTGTAGAGTCTTCCCAGGAAAGTGAGGAGGAAGAAGAGCAGCAAACACATGTAAGTCATTGTTTACATATGTCTATGTCGTAGCAATTATGTCATTATCATGGTTTTCTAATAATGTTTTTTTGTATAACTTAGGGGTCTCACCAATCCCTATCCAGACCGCCGGCTTCCAAGCGGAAGTTATCTTCTCTTTCTAGTTCTTCGGAGGATGATAGTGGCCCGGAACGTCAGGAGGAAGAACAAGAAGAAGAAGAACAACAACAACAAGGAGAAGGAGAATTATTCATCCTACAAAGCCCAGTGAAGAACCCTCAAACAGATGTAAGTCATTGGTTACATATATCTATATTGTAGTAAATATGTAATAATCTTTTTGTATAATGTAATAATCTTTTTGTATAATGTAGGCCACCATGTGCGAGATAGGGGCAGATCCATCCGCTGGCCACACCTACTTGGGCAGGCCAGTCCTTGTGAGCCAGAAGGACATGAAGCTCCTAGAGGCGAAGGTGTCGCCGAGGGTCAAGATGGTTAAGGCCAAGTGTTCCACTGTCATGCTCAGCAGTTCGGATGAAGACATTGAAGAGTCTGCGGTGTATGAATCCTTCAAATTTGTTTAGTATTCATTGTTGCATTTTGCCCAATTTTTCTTGTTGTTGTTGTTGTTGAATTGTTCTTATTGTTGTTTTACTATGTTTTACGGTAAATTTCATGCAAGTCTGTTGTTGACATTGTTTACATACTTGTTAATCTTGAATACATGTTATTAATGGTTAAGAAATGACTCTTTCTTGAACATACACATCAATATAATAAGTCAATATAATATACACGATGTATAAGTAGTGCAGGGTTCTTTTGCAGGGTCCATGGTGGTAAGTTAAATGTAAAACCTGAAGATACACCCCTTTTAAATTTTTCTTTTTGGTTTAGGACTAAGGATCACTAAAGCGTGGCGGATCTCCAAAGTGCTTTTTTGTCATTTTTGGCTAAACCTTAAGTCCTATTTTCACCAAACCTATACCTATGTGTTGGGGACGGCAAGCCGCACCAGATGACACAAAATTTTTGACCAAAAGTATTTACTGTAAGGAGATAGGGCCCAGTTGTTTTTTTACAGAAAGCGAAGGGTTAATCCACTAATTCATTGGCGTGCCGACCCACCCCAACAAGTTTGGTAGCGGTCAGACTTACAGCTTAGCCAAAAAATGCAAAAAAGCGCTTTGTAGATCCGACACGCTTTGGTGATAAAAGCCCTAACCAGATGATTTTACACTTAAAAAAGCTTTTTAATTGCAAAAAAGTGAAATGTGTGGAAGAAGACCCAAGTACAATGAACATATGCGAGTTTGGTGACCCTAGGGTCAAAGGTCGCTGAGATACGATTTTTTTTTTCTAATTTTTTTGAAGCCTGAGCGTGTACTCACACTAGGCAATCCGAACCGTGCCCGGGCACAGTTACCTCCCAAAGCACGGTTCGTTTGGCTAGTGTGATCGCTCCGAACCGCGACGCTACTGTAAACAAGCATGGCGGCAAAGGGCTCTTTATGGTCTACGGCAGAGGTGCAGTGTTTGCTGGATATTTGGGCGGATGAGAGCATACAGCAACAGCTGGAAACCACGCATAAGAACTCAGATATATTCGGTAAAGTTCGTGAATATCTTTAAGCTCGTGGATATCAAAGATCTGTGGAACAATGTCGTGATAAACTGAAGAAACTGCGCAGTCAGTATCTCAAGGCGCGGGATACGCTCCGTAAGTCTGGCAGCTCATCAGAAGAAAAGGACAAATTCCCATGGTATGATGCTGTGGATAAAATAATCGGGCACAAACCAACTAGCCAGCCTAATATATTGGAGTCTGCTACACCGTCCGACCCATCGGACAGCTTTACGGAGGACACTGGACCGGCAAGCCCACTGAGCAGTGAGTAACGTTTAGCCTGTGATATCTTACAAAATAATATGAAAAACGTGAAAAAATGTCTGTGGGGTTTCTACCCTATACAGTCATATAGACGAGCATGTAACACACAAAGTATGCTCTATGTTTATGACCCTAACCCTACACCTTTTGACATGGTTAACTAGTTAGCTAGCTTACTAGTCCAGTAGCTTTAAATGAGCTATGTTTTTGTTGTTTAACTGGTCTACAAACATGATCAACCTGACCAAGCTTGACAACAAACGGTCGACTAGCATGATCAAGCATAATCATATTCAAATGCAACATACATTATGCTAGTTATGAGTTGGATTTTTTAACCAGTAATTAGTGATAAGCAATATTAGCTAGGTGCTCCAGGGCTTTGTTTCAGTATGGTGTACTTTTGTTTACGTTAAGCAATCATTTAGTGCTAGTCTGATGTTCAGCCTCTGCCTGTATATTCCCTGCTGAAAAAAATCCTGCTCAAAACCAGCTGGTCATCCAGACAAAACATACCCCATGCTGGTGGGCTAGCTCATTAACTTAGCTAGTATAGGGTATGTTTTTTTCCTAAATGACCAGCTGGTTTTGAGCAGATTTTTTTTTCAGCAGGGTTATATTTGTTATTATTACAGTGGGCTAATGTTTACGTTTGTGTTTCCTTTTTTTTTGCTTTTAACAGCCACCTCACTATCTTCAGATCAGTCAATCACTTGTGATGACAGACAAGCTGAGACCTCTAATGGTAGCACACTTCAAAGAACACCCTCAGAACAGAGGAAGAACAGGAAGAGGAAGACGAAGACAGATGTGGGTGATCTCATGGCCTCATTTTTGGACATGCAAAAGAAACAGCATGATGAATTCATGCAAGGGGAGCAGGTGCGTCACCAGCAAGAGAAGGACATGCTCGATAACTGGATGAAAGCACAAATAGAGATGGAGGAGCGTCGGCAACATCTACAGAGGGAAGAGCGCCAAGAGTCAAACAGGATGTTCCACCAAATGATGACCAGACTATTGGAGTCTGCTCCCTGCTCTGCTCTCTACTACTCTGGTCTGCTGCTGTGCTGGTTTGCTGCTGTGCTGCTCTGCTGCTGAAAGCTTGCTTTAATCTTCAGCTTCTACACTTTTCTCTGTTTTCTTCTCTTTTACTCTCTTCACACTTACTAATCCACTTTTAGTCTGCTTCCTCTTTGCTCTACACACCTATTAATCCACTCTCAGTCTACTTTTATAGACTTTTTCCTCAGGTTTGCTGGATTAGCTGTTTGCTGCTGCAGTTTGTTTGTGTAAGTTTCTAATTTCAACTGAAACAAGGTGAGTGCTTTTTTTCTCCATGGCTTCTGCTCAGGTTTACACCTGTTTAGAGTGTGGCATGTATAGCTTAGATCCCTTATCCACCGATACTGGTAACAATAGTGGTATTTGTACTAAGTGTGAGATAGTTAGCTCCTTGGTGGATAAGGTGAATAAGTTAGAGCTGCACGTCCGGGGTTTAATAAGGGATAGACAGCAGGATTCACTGTTAGCAGCCCCGGGTGTCTCAGGGAGAGTTAGTACCCCCTCGACTCCGGCCTTAGAGCCCTCACAGCGGGGCGAATGGGTAACGTCTCGGCGGCATAGTCGAAAGGCTAAGGCTAATGCTACCGCAAAGGCCACAGCCAGCCCACCTGAACACCACGCTCCCCCAGTTCACGTGTCAAACAGGTTTGCCCCGCTCAGTGAAGCACCAACTGAGGAGCCTGTTAAAGGTACTCTGGTGATAGGAGACTCTATCGTCCGGCACGTGAAATTAGCTACTCCTTTAGGGGCACCAGCGGCAACAGTTACTTGTTTACCGGGAGCCAGAGCACCGGACATTAGTGGCAACCTCAGGTTAGGGAATAAGAGATATTCGAGGGTAGTAATTCATGTAGGGGCCAATGATATTCGTCTGCGGCAGTCTGAAGTAACCAAGGCTAATATTAAAGAGGTGATTAAACAGGCCCAGACGCTGTCCGAGGAGGTAATCTGCTCTGGCCCCATCCCAATGAGGCGTGGTGATGAAGCTTACAGCAGGCTTTCTTCGCTGAACCGCTGGATGTCCAAGTGGTGTGCAGAAAATCATGTGGGCTTTATAGATAACTGGCTACACTTTGAGGGCAAGCCTGGTCTTTTAGGTAGGGATGGTGTCCACCCCACGCGGGAGGGTGCTGCCTTACTTTCATGCAGCATAGCTCATAGTCTTTTAGTTAGTCGGCAGAGTAGTATTAGAAGCTGCTGACAATCCAGAGCCGGGACCAGGCCGCAGACAGAGAGGCTTAACCGACCGTCTGCGAGCTGCAAAGAGACGTTACCTAGATACCAATGTATTCAGACTGTGTCTGTCCCCCGAGTCAAACAAAAACATCAAAAAACTAAAACAGTAAATCTAAATAACTTAACTTATATTAAACAATCATATCCAGACTGTAGTACTAACATTTCAAGCCTAAAGATTGGTTTACTTAATATTAGATCTCTAAATTCAAAAGCAGTTCTGGTGAATGAAATGATAACTGATCAGAAATTCGATGTTCTGTGTCTGACAGAAACCTGGATTAGGCCAAATGAATATGTAGCATTAAATGAAGCCGCCCCTGCAGGCTATAATTATATACACAATCCGAGATTGTCCGGTAGAGGAGGTGGGGTCTGCATATTTTTCCAAAGTACCTTAGTTACCAATCAGAAACACTATGAAAATTTTACTTCTTTTGAGCTTCTTTACACCAGTATAATTAATCCAGTTACAAAAAAGAATGCATTTTCTTTAATTAACATCTACAGACCACCAGGGCCCTATTTAGAATTTTTAAAAGAATTTAGTGATTTTGTCACAGATTTAGCAGTAAGTAATGATAAAGTGATTATAGTAGGAGACTTCAACATTCATTTCGAAAAATTGGATGATGCATTAAAAAAGGCATTCACATCGATTTTAGACTCAGTTGGTATTATTCAAAATATAACAGGACCTACTCATTACTGTAATCATACTCTGGATTTAGTTTTGACCCTGGGTGTGAGCATAGATAACCCGAATATTCGTTCTCAAACCTCCGCAATTTCAGATCATTACCTTATTTCATTTAAATTACATCTTAGTCATAATATACGTACATCCCCTAGCTACTCTGTAAAACGTTCAATTACGCCTTTTACAGCCCAACAATTTACAGATAAGCTTCCAGACTTATCAACTCTAATATATTCTCCTGTAGACCCAGTAGAACTAGACAAACTAACTGAAGGTTTAGAAAATACCTTTCGCTCTACCTTAGATGTTGTAGCACCCCTTAAACACAAAATAGAGAGACAGAAAAAGCTCGCACCGTGGTACAATGATCAAACTCGTACCTTAAAGCAGTTAGTACCAAATTTAGAGCGTAAATATCGATCAACTAAACTGGAAGTGTTTCACTCTGCGTGGAAAGACAGTCTTGTTAAATATAGAAAAGAACTAAATAAAGCCCGCTCAGCATATCTGGCCTCACAGATCGAGATAAATAAAAATAATCCTAGAGTTCTCTTTAGTGTTATTTCCAAATTAACTAAAAACCAGGCAGGTACTGAACCTCAGATTCCAGCCATTCACACCAGCAACGATTTTATGGACTTCTTCAATAGTAAAATTGAAAACATTCGGGATAAAATTAAACAGATAAATATTACATCCTCTCTGTCATCTGGTCTGGCTGATCTAGAACAAAACCCTGTTACTGAAGTTAGGTTGGAAGTCTTTAACCCACTTCCACAGCTAGAACTAGAGAAAATTATCTCCTCTTCAAACAGCACAACCTGCACACTTGATGCTGTTCCCACAAAATTATTAAAACAGGTACTGCCAGATATAATTAAACCTCTGTTAATGATAGTAAACTCATCGCTCGCCCTGGGCCATGTACCCAAAGCCTTTAAAACAGCTGTAATTAAACCTCTGATCAAGAAACCAAATCTTGATCCTAGTGTACTGTCTAACTATAGACCTATTTCAAACTTACCGTTTATTTCTAAGATTTTAGAAAAAGCTGTAGCCCAACAACTTTGCTCTTACCTGCAAAGAAACCAGATCTATGAAAAATTTCAATCTGGATTTAGGCCTTATCATAGCACTGAGACAGCTTTAGTTAGAATAACAAACGATCTACTTATAGCCGCCGACCAAGGCTGTGTTTCCCTACTGGTACTTCTGGATCTGAGCGCAGCCTTTGATACAATAGATCATACTATCCTTTTAGAAAGACTAGAGAACATGGTCGGTGTAACCGGAACTGTCTTAGCATGGTTTAAATCGTACTTAACCGATCGCTATCAGTTTGTGAGGATAAATGATATGTCTTCCAGTTATACCAAGGTAAGATATGGAATTCCACAAGGCTCTATATTAGGACCGTTATTATTTACATTATATATGCTCCCACTGGGCAAAGTTATTAGAAAACATGTAAATTTTCACTGTTATGCGGATGACACGCAGCTCTTCATATCAGCCAAACCTGATGACAGAGTGAGATTAAAGAAAATCGAGGATTGTGTAGAAGATGTAAAATCATGGATGTCGCACAACTTCCTCCTATTAAATAGTGATAAAACAGAAGTTCTCCTATTAGGCCCCAAAGCTGCTAGAAATAAATTATCAGACTTAATGCTAAATCTGGCTGACTTCTCAGCCACCCCTGGTTCAGCAGCTAAAAACCTTGGAGTTATCATAGATTCAGATCTAGCCTTCAATAAACACATATCTAATGTTACTAGAACAGCTTTTCTACACCTCCGTAACATCGCCAAGCTAAGAAATGCCCTATCACTGCATGACGCAGAAAAATTAGTACATGCCTTTATTACCTCAAGGCTAGATTATTGTAATGCGCTACTGTCTGGATGTTCCGGCAGTAACTTAAATAAACTTCAGCTAGTTCAAAATGCTGCAGCCAGGGTCCTTACTAAAACGAGAAAATTTGACCATATTAGTCCAGTACTATCAGCACTGCACTGGCTTCCAGTCAAATTCCGCATAGACTATAAAATTCTCCTGTTAACGTATAAAGCCCTACACGGACTCGCTCCTGAGTATTTACAAGACCTCATCTCCTGTTATGAACCACCGCGATTACTCAGATCTCAGGGTGCTGGTTTATTAGTAGTTCCTAAAATTCAGAGGAGCTCTGCAGGAGGAAGAGCTTTCTCTTATAAAGCACCTCAACTCTGGAATAATCTCCCCGAATATGTTCGGGACTCAGACACAGTCTCAATCTTTAAGTCTAGACTGAAAACTTACTTGTTTAGTTTAGCTTTTGGTAATTAATGTTTTTCCCTTTAGATAAGGCTGCAGATTCAGGGGTTCATGGACAGAGAGAATTGTGGGTAAACTGAGATGCTGGTGCTGTTGTTCTCCCACTGCACACGGTCACTCAGGTTTGTGGACGGTGGAGTGGGTGGATGCCAGTGTTTCAGGGAGCCTCCATGTCTATGTTACCTTCTGGCTCTCTGCCTTTAGTTAGGCTGTTTTATTCAGTTCTGCCGGAGTCATTTGCCACACTCTGATAATGTTTTATATTCTCTGTTTTACATAAATCCAGTCAAAACTAATTCCATCTCTCTGCCTTCCTCCGAGTTACTGACTGCCCACCTGTCTGACCCGATACCGCGGGATGTTGGACCCTCAGGCTCTCATGTCCTCTGTCTGGCCAGACTGGAAGTTACTGAAGTCAGCTCTTCTCCATCCACCACCACAGATCAGCTGCTCATCATCCATCTTACTCTATAAACCATTAGTGGAGCTGCTATACACCTGAATATATAAAACCTATGACTTTTTAAAATTAATTTAAAAGCCATTTGACCAGTGGTAGGATGGTCCCCCCTTTAATGTGAGTCTTGGTCCTCCCAAGGTTTCTTCCTCCTCCTGCAGCTCTGAGGGAGTTTTTCACTGGGGGTTCTGTATTCTGTATTTTCTATGTTTAATGTTTTGCCTGATTCTTTGTCCTGTAATCATGTTTCTGTAAAGCTGCTTTGTGCCAACACCAGTTGTAAAAAGCGCTATACAAATAAATTTGATTTGATTTGATTTGATACACTCTTATTTTAGTTATCACAGTCCTGTTCTCACATGTTCATGGTTGCAATTTGCCTGATGACAAAAGCACTGAAATTACAAATTCAGATTTTTTTGGAAAGCTTCTACTGCCATTTATTCAATACATGAATTCTTTTTACAACTAATGTCTGCACCATGTTACTGGGCATGCATTATCGGTGTCAGTGGGGCCCAGTACAGCCTTATTTGCCAGGGAGGCCAGAATGGATCTGTCGTGTGGTAAAAATCCTTACGGAACTGGCAGCACTGAGTATGTATTATCGGTGGCAGCGGGGCTTAGTATGGCCTTAGTCCCCAAGGAGGTCAAAAGGCAATATGGATTTTTTGGAAATTGTTTTCATTGCCACTTCAACTGGAGCAAATCTGGATTCTTTTCATACCTGGACACAATGATGCACTGATGGTTCCAATTATTAGAAAAAAATTGTTTTACACTCCCTTCTGCAATTTAACCAGGACAGAATATGTCTTCAAAAAAAATCCTGTTGTTTCATTTCATACTTTATCAATGCTGAAGGTAAAAAATCAGTTCTGTAAATAGTTCAATGCATTTTTCCAAAATTCATTCAAAAAAAATCTTGCATTTTCCAAGGCCAAATTAAAAAGATATCAGTTCTGTAAATAGTTCTATGCATTTTACATCCCACTCTTGGCCAGTACCTTGACGTGGTGAGTGGGTTTAAATCATGTGTTAATGTCATCACATTAACACATGAAACTGCTAGATAATTTATTTTTCCTCCAGGTGCAAGAGGTAAACTAGAACAGCCAGGTGTTTAATTCAGTATGAGATGTTTTTTTTTTTTAATTCATGGCTGAAGAATTCTAATAGATAATTATTTGAGACAAAAGCTGTAGATGAGTCAAAGACGTGACGCCGACTGAACTTTTTGCCTATTAATAAACATTAAAATGAATAAAATTATAACATGTATGTCTAACACCTTCCTTATATATGCCCACCCTTACTTCTTTAAACGTGTATAAAGGCTATTGGCCATTTTCTGCCATCTGAAGTGTGAAAACATCATCTGACAACTGGTTTTAAATCAAATTAAAATAATTTAAATATAATCCTTACCCTATTTGGCATAATTTTAAACTTGTTTTCCATTTATTGACAAAGTTCTGAAACATTTGTACACACATTTCAATCATAATAAACAAACAAATCTTGTCCGAATATGTTCATTGTCTGAAATATCATCTGGACTTTGATTTTGAAAATCATCTCAAAGAAGACATTGCATCAGCCAGCCTCATGGTGAGGGGCTTGCAGGTGAGTAGTCACTCTCAGTTTTACAAATCAATTCTTTTTAAAACTGCTGCAGTGTATACGTCACATTTTGATATCATGTGGGGCGACCAACCTAAAACTGTAAATATTAAGTTTTATATGCAAATCTTTATTTTTAATGTAAATGTGTCAGTGATATGTGGTGAGAAGTAGCTAGCTTGTGTTCTATAGCTAAGCATTAGCTTGTTATATTTGATTAAACTTAATGATCTGGAGCGATCGAGCATCATGTGGGGCTACCACCACTGATTGCTTAAATAATACAGTATACACCTGTATGCTGTTCAGTTCTCTTGGTGGGTGACAGGTAAACTGTGTGATTTAAATCTTTTAAGTTACTAATTTGTGTTTTTATATTAGTGTTAAGGCATTTTATACGCTGTAATGGCTGTAAAGTCTCTTTTCTCTTTCTTTGTGAAGCAGAATTAGAAACCCCAGCCAACACGTCCCCCGACAGCCAGATATCTGCCAAATTACATTGTTTAAAAACTAATTCAAAGTTTAAACTAAAAATTATATATAATGGTATTTGATGAAAGTATGAATCACTGTTTACAGGTTAAACATTAGAAATGCTTAGCAGCTCAGTACATATTAATACATATTAATTCAGTTATACACAATAGAACTCTCAGGATTTCACACAGTTTATTATTGAAGATTGTCAGCATTGCTTAAAAAAAATATTTTTGTTTATTTAAATACATTTAAAGTAATATATAGGCCTGGCCTACTATAATCAGTTTTGACAGGGATTATTTGTTTTATTCTTTGTTTAAAGATTGTATGGTCGTTAAAATTTGCCGTGAAGTCTTGGAAAAATTTATTGGTGGAAAAGTGTATGAACCCTGTAAATACATTGGGGGACAATGTACAAATTTACATCTTTTCCCAAATTAAGTTAAGATAAGATAAAACACAAAATATATTAGAATCGCACCGTCTGCAGTCTAATAAAAGTCATAGGATTATTATTTTAATGTGTTGGTATTTTACATATTGTCCCAACCGTTACAGAGGGTTGGGAAGATTATAGATCTGAGGTTTTCAAAATAGCAGCTACTAATAGATCATATTTTAAGAGAAAGAAATCTGAGCATAACTGTTCATTAATGTATTACAGAATAAGCAACAGAACTGGGTTTTTTACTTTTACTGTCTACAACAACAGTGCTTCTTTTTATCCTCAAAAACGACTGGAGAAACCTGGAGAAAAGAAGCTTTAAATGCCTTTAATGGACTAATATATTTGCAAAAGGACTTTAAACAGTAAACCCATGCTGCAGTTTTACTTCAGTTTTTCAGTGTTTGGCGTACCTGTTTGTTTGAGCACTGCCCAGTGTTAGTGAAGTTAGAATAGATGATGAAATTTTCAGGGAGATAAAGTCCATCACAGCAATGAAGAGCTAAAAAGAAGAGCAATAAAAGCAGAAGCTCAGAAAGAAAGATAATTATGAATAGATAAGAGAGAGATAATTACTTCTAAGCTACATAGAGCCCTGTACCTGTATTCTTTAAACATGCTTTAAGGAATCAGTGGTGAATCTGGATGCAGAGATCAGGTATCTGGTCCTGCAGTTTATAAAGTCATTTCTTGTGAACATCGGAGGAAACAAAGGAGACGATGAAATGAAGAGCCTGCAACTAATAGCAGAGGGGGAAAAGGCTCTGATGATGAAGATGCTCCTAAAGGTGTTTTTGCATCCGAGAGGGGGAATACTGTGATCTTGATGTCATGCGCTCGTCAAGAACCAAGCATGACGCTGGTACAGGGAATATAACTAAAAAAACTAAAGTAGAGAAGCTCTGTTGTATATTTATGAGCTTTAAAACCACTCCCAGCTGCAACATACGTAACCTGTGAGCACAAAACGGCTTCAGTTCTGTTCATACCGAGTCCATCAGAATGCACCGGTACACCAGTGATGATCATATGTGATGGATCAGTTTTCCTCATGCAATCAATTTCCATTACAATCTGCATAATGAGCTTATTTAATCTACTTTTACATTGTCACAGCAGAGACCAATTTTACCCACATTAACATTTCAATCCTGCATCACTGCCTCAGTCACATAATAAATAATAAGGCCTTATGCAAGAAAGTATTTTTCATTTTTACTCACAAAAAACTTTTAATAAGAAACAAACCCCAAAACAATCCTCTAACTGACTGATTTGATCAGTGGTTCTATAGTGCTCTGAAACAGCTCTACACTACAGCTTAGTGATGCATGTGTTTGGCTCAGTGAGCTACACTGAGAGCTGGGTGAAGTGGTTTTCAGTGCTTCATGCTGTTCTCCAGTACTTACAGCATTTTGATCTAAAATAATACTAACCAGAAGGAAAAATACTAACCTCAACTGTGGAAGAGAAACGCCATATTTCAGAGAATAACACATTATTTCAGGGTCAGTTTACAAAATTAGGTTTTGTAGAAAAGCCGGTCACAACTTTCCTGGTTGAATTTGTTTTTAGAGGCCAGTTATGTAGGAAGTGTCAGAAGTAGCTGAGAGCTGGTCAGTGGTTATGAATGAGAAAGAAAGAAGCACTTTTAGTAATACATGTTTGTACTTAACAACATACCTCTTTGCCATTTTAAAGATTGACATACAAACCATACATTTTATAATATATATTGGTTCAGATTTATGGTATTTCTTAGTTTTATTTTCTATATATATATTTTTTCCAATTCTGTATTTTGCGAGACAATCCCATCTGCACATATACCTATCTTCCAGATCAATTTTAGTACATCTTTTCTGAGGAAATCTCATCGTTTATACATTAGAGATTTTGGACCAATAGAAAAAGCCTGATAATTAATTAACTGATAAATAAATTAGCCTAGCATTTAGCCCAATACTCAAATATTATAATAACTCTGCAGCCCTTTTGGCCACAGTGGCTCTTACTGTTCATAAAGGTCTCAAACTCAGAAATCACACTCAATACTCGAATAATCTGAATCACTTCAATTCACTTTTTAAAAATCTGTATCAAAACTGAAAAATCCAGGTAACTGTCCCTAAACAGACTTTATTACATCACACAGGTTTTAATCTTTTGTGGATTTTGGTGGACGTCTAAGTGCAGCTGATCTGAGATCAGAATGTTGCTGAGGCTTTTTAAGATGTGTAGCAGCTGAGGTTTAACTGAAGCAGATCTGCTGGTTTCCATGCTGCAGCACCGATCGCTGTAGTGTAAGTTAAGTGTTACGTGCTGGCAACCTCGGTGGGCGGGGTTAGTGTTGGGGAAGGAGCAGCAGGAGGAGTCAGAGGACAAAAACACAAAACTCCGGGACTGAGTGACATTTAAAATAGGAACATACTACTGAATCCCTGCTGACAAGAGCTGCCAGTGCTTTCACTCAACATGTTTCCTAAATATCTGATGATACATCCTGATCATTTTCAGATGGCCACAGAGACTTTTTAAAAGAATGGAAAATACAGAACTACAAATCCTTATCCTGTGATCCCTGGATCAGTTCTATCCAGTCTGAATATGTTTTATTAAACGTGACCAAAACCTGTGAGATAATTTTGACCTTTGACCTTTGAAATCTGGATTAAACGTTTTGTAAAACGGTCCCCCCAGTAGATTAGATTACTGATCAGATATCAGATCAGATAACTGCAGCTCATTCAGAACACTGCCACCAGAGTCTGAACCAGAACAAAGAGGCAGGAACACGTAACTCCAGTACTCAGGTCATTACACTGACTCCTGATCAGCTGGAGAATAGAGTTGAAATACGGCTCCTCGTTTATAAAGACTCCTCAGATCATCAGAGATCTGTTAACAGTATATACACTGCTCAAAAAATAAAGGAACATTTAAATAACACATCCTAGATCTGAATTAATTAAATATTCTCATTAAAAACTTTATTTTGTACAAAGTTGAATGTGCTGACAACAAATATCACACAAAAATCATCAATGGAAATCAAATTTATTAACCAATGGAGGCCTGGATTTGGAGTCACACACAAAATTAAAGTGGAAAAACACACAACAGGCTGATCCAACTTGTAATGTCCTTAAAACAAGTTAAAATGAGGCTCAGTAGTGGGTGTGGCTCCACGTGTCTGTATGACCTCCCTACAACTCCTGGTCATGTTCCTGATGAGGCGGCGGATGTTCTCCTCACAGACCTGGATTAAAGCCCACTGAACCAGCGTATGGTCTCACAATGGGTCTGAGGATCTCATCCCGGTACCTAATGGCAGTCAGGGTACCTCTGGCCTCCCCACACCATTACTGACCCACTGCTAAACCGGTCATGCTGGAGGATGTTGTAGCAGCAGAACGTTCTCCATGGCGTCTCCAGAATCTGTCACGTCTGTCACATGAGCACAGTGTTCTCTGGTAAATGCCAATCGGCCTGTGTGGTGTTGGGCTGTAAGCACAAGCCCCATCTGTGGACGTCGGGCCCTCATACCACCTCATACTAATCCTGGATGAGCTGCACTACCTGAGCAGCTTCTGTGGGTTGTAGACTCCGCCTCATGCTTCCTCTACGGTGAGATAACTGACAAAATGCAAAAGTGACCAAAACATCAGCCAGAAAGCATAGGTACTGACAAGTGGTCTTTGTTCCCCACCTGCAGAACCACTCCTTTCTACCTGTGTTCTGTTCCATTTGCACAACAGCAGGTGAAACTGATTCACAATCAGAGTTGCTTCCTAAGTGAACAGCTTAGTTTCACAAAAGTGTGTTTGAGTTATATTGTGTTGTTTAAGTGTTCCCTTTATTTTGGTCACCATACCTTACAACAAAATGTTGGTATTTTACATCAATTTGACAATTTGTCTAATGATGTAAGAGCTTTAAATCAAGCTGATGTTAAGATTCTGACATTTTGACCCAGATGTTGGGTTTTGGTTTTCATACCTTACGTCGATTTGACGTAAGGATGTGATGTTTGGTTGATGGTTTTTGGTTATCTAAAATTATGATGCGAAAAGAACAAAATATCTAAGAACTAAATGTCATATGTCATCACTGTTCAACGTCAATTTGACGTTAGTAATAGACGTAATCTAGATGTTAAATAGTTATCTGACGTCATGATCAACACTCAACCAGAAATTTACATCTATTGACGTTGGTGGCCAGCTGGGAACATATTATGCTAGCACAGAGAATTGGTGGGGCTTTCAAAAATCTCCCAGCATACAGTTGTGGTCAAAAGTTTACATACACTTGTAAAAAAACAATGTTATGGCTGTCTTGAGTTTTCAATAAGTTCTACAACTCTTATTTTTCTGTGATAGAGTGATCGGAACACATACATGTTTGTCACAAAAAACAGTCATAAAATTTGGTTCTTTCATAAATTTATTATGGGTCTGCTGAAAATGTCACCAAATCTGCTGGGTCAAAAATATACATACAGCAACAAAATTTGTCAATTTTGGTGATGTAGCGAGTTGTGTCAATCAAATTATCTTCATGTCATGGCCTCTTCACTTCTTGTAAGTGATTCTGATTGACTACAGCTGTTGACTTCTCATGAGCCCATTTAAATAGGGCTCATTTGACCCAGTGATTAGACTCAGCTACAAAAGCTACAATGGGAAAGTCAAAGGAACTCAGTGTGGATCTGAAAAAGCGAATTATTGACTTGAACAAGTCAGGGAAGTCACTTGGAGCCATTTCAAAGCAGCTACAGGTCCCAAGAGCAACTGTGCAGACAATTATACGCAAGTATAAAGTGCATGGAACAGTTGTGTCACTGCCACGATCAGGAAGAAAACGCAAGCTATCACATGCTGCCGAGAGGAGATTGGTCAGGATGGTCAAGAGTCAACCAAGAATCACCAAGAAGCAGGTCTGCAAGGATTTGGAAGCTGATGGAACACAGGTGTCAGTCTCCACAGTCAAGCGTGTTTTACATCGCCATGGACTGAGAGGCTGCCGTGCAAGAAAGAAGCCCTTGCTCCAGAAAAGGCACCTTAAGACTCGGCTGAAGTTTGCTGCTGATCACATGGACAAAGATAAAACCTTCTGGAGGAAAGTTCTCTGGTCAGACGAAACAAAAATTGAGCTGTTTGGCCACAACACCCAGCAATATGTTTGGAGGAGAAAAGGTGAGGCCTTTAATCCCAGGAACACCATGCCTACTGTCAAGCATGGTGGTGGTAGTATTATGCTCTGGGGATGTTTTGCTGCCAGTGGAACTGGTTCTTTGCAGAAAGTAAATGGGATAATGAAGGAGGATTACCTCCAGATTCTGCAGGAAAACTTAAAACCATCAGCCCGAAGGTTGGGTCTTGGGCGCAGTTGGGTGTTCCAACAAGACAATGACCCAAAACACACATCAAAAGTGGTAAAGGAATGGCTAAACCAGGCTAGAATTAAGGTTTTAGAATGGCCTTCCCAAAGTCCTGACTTAAACCCCATTGAGAACATGTGGACAGTGCTAAAGAAACGGGTTCATGCAAGAAAACCATCACATTTAGCTGAACTGCACCAATTCTGTCAAGAAGAGTGGTCAAACATTCGACCTGAAGCTTGCCAGGAGCTTGTGGATGGCTACCAAAAGCGCCTAGTTGCCGTGAAAATGGCCAAGGGACATGTAACCAAATACTAATGTTGCTGTATGTATATTTTTGACCCAGCAGATTTGGTGACATTTTCAGCAGACCCATAATAAATTTATGAAAGAACCAAATTTTATGACTGTTTTTTGTGACAAACATGTATGTGTTCCGATCACTCTATCACAGAAAAATAAGAGTTGTAGAACTTATTGAAAACTCAAGACAGCCATAACATTATGTTTTTTTACAAGTGTATGTAAACTTTTGACCACAACTGTACCTTATTTCTCTTTGCCTGTGTTATGTGCAGGATTGTGTTTGGGTGTGTTTAGTTTAGTTTATTTAGTGCTTCCAGTGAAGAGTTATTCAGCTTTCTGGTGTTGGTGTGGAGGGTGAATAAGAGTCTCTGTCGCTGTGTTTCCAAATCAACGTTTGAATTCAACAGGATTTCTGTTGTATGAAGCTGATAAATCATCACTGTTATTATAGAGATTTCTCATGAACAGGTGTTTCTCCAGGTACAGAGGAATTAAGATCTGTGCAGGATCCAGACTCTGAGTTAAAGTATCATTTCCCTTTAGACAGAATCCATTATCAGGTGACTAAGCTCTAGTTTCTGCTGATCTAAAGGTGAATGTTCTACCTGAGAACCACGGTTCTCTCTATAGAGGCAGTCTCATATTTAGTACCGGTCTACTGCAGCTCTCCTCTGACTCCTCTTCTTATACGAGTTATCAGACAGACTCACCCTCAGATAATCCCTGTATCTCCTCTACTGATCCTCCTCACTGTCTCCCAGTAGCTGCTCAGATTAAAACCCTGACTCTGTCCTACAGACTCCCTCTGTACTGGATAGCAGTGATCAAACTCTGATCTGTACTGAGATTTAACAGGATCTGATGGAGCTTTAGGTTCTAGTCTCAACTAGTTTTATTAGTAAACAGTGAAATTTGAAATCGTTCTAAATATGAGGGTCTGTTCAATAATTTAATTGTAAATCTACGTTAAAACCATGTAAATCCCTTAGGAAGAGTCGTTGTTGTGTTTGTGTGCATCTTTTCCGTGCTTAAACAGTGCAGATGAGTTTAGAATCTAGATCATGAGGGACTGTTTTGAGGAGAAAAAGCTTCAGAAAGCTAAAATATTTTTATAAAAATCAGATAAACAAACAAAATCCATCAATAACAAAACCCACAAACACCCACATTAACACACATTTCATCAGAAATGGGCGAACAAAGGTCTATATATAGACAACACTCACCTGGGAACACTAACGAGTGGGCGGAGTTACAGATTATCAACAGGTGTAGAGGATAATGAGGGGGCGTGGTTAAGGTGAATATAAGGCAGGACTGGGGCAGATGGACAGAGGGATGTTCACGCTGCATAAAGAAGCTGTGCTAATGACTGTGTTCACACATCAACAGAAACTCTATAAAATCTGATTTACTGCCCAAACTCTTCTTACTGTGATCAGAATCAGACTTTATTTCTCTCAGTATAAACTGAGTAACTCTGTGCTCTTTATCAGCAGAGTCTCTAATGGAGTTCAGTCTATAATCAGATCTTACTGTTTGAGGAAACCAGAATAATTTCTCTTGAGCGTAATTTCTGAATTAAATCCAGTTGAGAATAAAAAATGGAGATTTATTTATCTTTATATCACTCTATCAGGCTGCGTCTCCAGGCATCAATCAGACGGTCATTGGGAGTTCCATGGTGAACAGTGTCCTGGTCACCACATACAGTATATCACTACCTATTAAATCACATGCAGCCTCCTCCCTCTCTTCAGTTTAAGCTCAGCTGAGTGTAATCTCGGGTTTAGAGACAGTCGAGCACAGTCCTGAGTCAGAATCGTGTTCTATGGAGAAGAAACTTTATCCAGTCCGGGTATGAATGAGGGAGAAACACACAGCATATATAAGACTGAACACACTTTACTTTTTTCTGCTTGGCTTTGTGTTTAATTTAATTTAATCTCTGTAATTAATCAAATTCAGCTTGATTTTTCTGATCATTTTTTAAATAAAACCCCTCCATGAGCGTCAATACATCTGATTACCTGACCAGAATTATAACCCGCAAATTAATAATGAGAATTTTATTAATTTCCATTTAAATGTTTTTCCATTTAAAAGTATTTGGAAGACTCCAGATATCACCCGTCTTCAGTACTGCTTTTCTTGCTGTGGAACTGTTTTGGAAGTGTATGTTTTTGTGCACAATGGGCTAAAGGTTGATTTTGTAGTCCATTTTAAAAAGTTCTTAATTCTGTATATCATTAAAACTGCACAGATTCGATTTGAACGAGTTATGGCCAATCAAAGTTGGTGCAGCAGGCCAGCTCACCTCAGCTGCCTGATGTGCAGTCATGCTTTATTTACAGGTCTTTCCTTTTTAATAGTTAGAACAGACTACATTAGACTAGACCTTACTGCTTGCATGTTAAAGAACAAACAAGACCAGACAAATATCAGCAAACCGTTGCTTTATTGAATTATTTTTTGCAGAAGTTGCAGATAATGTGTGTACACACAACTTTGTGAACATATATTACACATTGCAGCAGATGTGTTACTAATCCTAATCTTATCCCTAACCCTAATATTTACAGTATCTACACAGTTACATATATATATTTACATTTATAATGCAATTTAAATTTGTGCTGCTGGGACTACAGCCAAATTAAATCTAAACCCTCCCCAGCAAAGGATTCCTCTTGACACCGTAATCAAACAGAAGCTCCTCGTTCACTTTAATGTTGCATATGGCGATGAAGAGGATTACGTCCTTGGCCTTCTTTGAGGTGTGATCAACTAGCTGGCCTAATTTTTTGCATTCCTGGATGGCACGGACACTCCTCCTCATGAGCATCAATACATCTGGCTTCCTGTCCAGAATTATAATGAAACATGTAGCTACTGTGGGTCGCTAAGCCCTCCTGTTTTGACACCACTTTACCGTGGTATTCAAACAACTTCCCCAAAGGCAAAAGGCCTTGTAACCAACACCCCCCCCTACCCTTCCCCTCTATCTCTGCCACTGAGAGTCCCTTCAATATCTGCGTCCTGCAAAGTTTCTGCAGCACAGCACTGTCTGTCGCTGTGTCGATGCCCCAGATGTCTTCCACTGCTGGACAGTAGGTGCAGCATCAGGAACATTTGCAGACCACCCTTTCTTCTCAATCAAGGTCTTCACTCTGGGTTCAGAGGACAGCCTACAGGAAAGGAAGGCTGTGAGGGAAAAGTTCAGACACAATATGATGTGTGTTCAAGGTAGTAATTAGAGTTGAGACTAAGACAAGGGTAAGAGAAAAATCCCTAAAAACTCACCTAGAACTTGCTGCACCTGATTCTGGAGCTGATCACTACACCAGCGGTCGTAGCGATGGCGCTTATGCACCCCTGCCAGGGACGCCTGCTCCGAATGCTTTGGTGGAACCCCGTCCAACAACACTGGATATGCCTGGAGCAACTTGCTGTATGCAGCTTGGTCCCTCAAGTAGGACGAGGAACCAGTAGCAATGTGGTCGCTCCACTCACCACTTGAAGTAGAGGAAATGAAAGAAATAATGAGTATAGAAAACAGAAAAAAATATCAAACATTAAAATATAACCATGCAAGACTCTCCTAGTGAAAACATGAAGAAATACTTACTCTGAATCACCACAGAGGCTCTTCAGTATCAGGCAAGCATCTACCGTTGAGCTAATCTCCTTCAACCGGTAGTGCTTCTCTGCTGTGGTCGAAGTGCGTGTGAGCTAGCCTGCCACCTTGGACTTTTCGGCATCAGACAGGTTCTTTGTAGCTGTCTCGTATGCCTGCCTGGCCTGTCATCTTCAGTACCTCATAAATATATTCTTTAATACTCCTATTGTTTCCCAAACCTTTAGTGAGGAAAGAAGAGTATTGCAGAGCTGCATTGAAGTCCCAAGTACATCCAAGGAGTACAGTAGGGTCCTTCTACTGACCATTCTGGAAAAAATCTTCCTTCTCGTAGAGGGAAGACCCAGAGTCTTGAGCAGCACCCGTTAGAGAGCGGCCAGAGCCCTCTAGCTCCCACAGGGAACCCGAAGTACTCAACCAAACCCACCCCGAGGGAGTCAACGATCGTTTTTCCAGCCCTTTGAAAAGGACCAGGATCCACCAAAAATTGCATTTAAATCAGTTTTAGATGCTCTAGGCTTTAAACAAAATGTAATTGGGCCCACTCACCGATGTAGTCATACATTAGACTTAGTTTTGACACTGGGTATTGAGGCTGAGAATGCAGTATTAACAGTTAACTTTCACTGCTAAGCTGATGACGCGCAACTTTACATATCTGCTAAACCCAACGAGGAGCTCTGTCTAAATCAAATAACAGACTGTATTAAAGACATTAAAAATTGGATGAGACACAACTTTCTCTTACTTAATTCTGATAAGACTGAGGTCCTTCTATTGGGTCCTAATATTGATAAAAACATAAATGTTAATACTGTAGACATAGACAGTCACTTAATTATACCTGGTAAAACTGTGAGAAACCTTGGGGTCATCTTTGACCCAATTCTTTCGTTTGATGCTCACATATGTAGCATAGTCAAAACTGCATTCTTCCACTTAAGAAATATAGCTAAAATCCGCAGTATACTCTCTCTGGAAGACGCTGAGAAGCTGGTACATGCATTCATAACCTCCAGGCTGGACTACTGCAACGCGTTGTTGGCTGGAAGTCCACATAAATTACTCCATAAACTCCAGCTAGTTCAGAATGCAGCCGCAAGAGTGCTTACCAGAGCTAGAAAGTTCGATCACATTACACCTATTCTTTCATCCCTACACTGGCTACCTGTTAGATTTCGTATAGATTATAAAATACTTCTCCTGACGTATAAATCCCTCAATGGTCTGGCCCCGCATTATCTACAGGAACTCCTTACTCCTTACAATCCGCCGCGTTCACTCCGCTCCCAAGACGCTGGCCTGTTATTAGTCCCGCGTATTAGAAAAAACTATGCAGGAGGAAGAGCGTTCTTTTATAAAGCTCCCCAACTTTGGAATAGCCTCCCTATTAATATACGGGACTCAGACACACTCTCCATCTTTAAATCTAGACTCAAAACATTTCTATTTGCTCAAGCTTTTGAGTAATGTCTCATTACAATTTTCTTCCTCTTACAGCTTATCCAGCAAATATAAACCCTGTCCTAATCATCTGCTTTCTCTTTCTCTCTCCGGTCGGCCTGGATCTGTCTGTTTGTGGTTCCAGCTTTCAGGAATCAGCCCTGTCCTTCTACTCATCAGAATTATTTCACAACCCTTCTAACTTCTGCTTTTTTTTTCTCTTCCTTTCCTTTCTGTTTTCTCTATCTATCTCTTTTACATGTATGGAGATGCCCTGTTCCTGATGTTCCCAGCCTGGCTCTCCACTGCCCGCTGTGTTGTTCTCCGGCTCTGCAGCCCTGCACTGATTACCATTAACACACTCAGTATCTGTTTCTGTATTAGCCATAGCTCTATAGTTTGTGCCCATCACATTCTTATATTCATAAATTAGTACCTGTTATATTAGCCATAATTCACATTAATTCTCTGTACTGTTTTTGTTCTGTTATTTGTTTGTTGTTTGTTTGTACTGAGGGTCAACCCGAGTAGGATGGGTTCCTCGGACTGAGTCTTGGTTTCTTCCTCTTAAAGGGAGTTTTTTCTTGCCACTGTGTCACCATAAAATTGGCATCTCTGTGGTGCTGCTCATAAGAGGCGTGGACCTGTTTTTCCTGTAAAGCGGCTTTGTGACAACCTTTGTTGTAAAAAGCGCTATAGAACCCCGTCCCCAGTCTTGGGTTTCAATACCGTGCAACACTGCTTAAAGCACACCAGCACAACTCCGGTGAACATCCACACAAACATACATGTGATCATCTCACACCCAGTCAAGCAAGAACTGTGTTAAATTTTTATTTATTATTTTTTTTTTATACCGTCTGGGTTCGTTCGACATGGCTTGATGGTTTTCCAATACCTCTTTTTCCGTGAGAGCTGACTCAAATGGATAGTTATCAGCATCTCTCTCTGTCAGGAACCTTTCCAGCCTGCCAAAGAATCCTGTGACTTCCCATTTCTCCTTATAAGCTCCCTCAACAACTGTGAGGGGAATGGGGCAAACGGTAGATGTACTTCCGTCTAGGATTTCTTTAGCGAGACGGGCCGGATCGCTTCTGAAAAGCCTCTGGCACCTAATGAAGGTGGCTGTTCTTACTTTCTCCCTCCTGAACCTACTGCTGCTGGTCACTCGCCGTTTAAGTGACGAGAGGTGAGACGTCACACAGACCTTCTCAGCTTCCGAGTGCCTGAAGTACGGATTTGAGGACTGAGATATGTTGGTCCTTGGAGGTCCCGGCCGCACCGATCATGTCAGCAGCCAGCCCCCCTGTATTTCTGCAGGAGACCAGCCACCAGGACTCCGGCTCCTGACCCTCAGTCCTCATGTCCTTACTACTCTCCTTGCTCTTAAATCTCTTCTGTCCACAGAGTCGGGAAATGGAGCCAGGGTCCCGATAGCACTTGTGCTTTTTGACAACCATACGTCATTTGACTGCTTCCCGCTCCGCTGGGGTCCACGCCTCAGCCAGCCTACTAAGGTCCTCCCGTGGACTATGCGCTGCTGAGTACTCGGACCTCTCCTTGTTGAGAAGCGAGCTTCACAACTATAGCAGGAGTGACTGCGATCCACCGTATGCAGAGTCTAGTAGTGGAGGCTCGGATGCTACTGTATCTTCTGCCGGACGGCATCAGAGCGAAGAGCAAAAGTTTTTCGCTGCTGAACCAGGGGTGACTGAGAAGTCGACCAGATTTAGCATTAAGTCTGATAATTTATTTCTAGCAGCTTTGGGGCCTAATAGGAGAACTTCTGTTTTATCACTATTTAATAGGAGGATGCGACATCCATGATTTTACATCTTCTACACAATCCTCGATTTTCTTTAATCTCACTCTGTCATCAGGTTTGGCTGATATGAAGAGCTGCGTGTCATCCGCATAACAATGAAAATTCACATTGTGTTTTCTAATAACTTTGCCCAGTGGGAGCATATATAATGTAAATAATAACGGTCCTAATATAGAGCCTTGTGGAATTCCATATCTTACCTTGGTATAACTGGAAGACATATCATTTATCCTCACAAACTGATAGCGATCGGTTAAGTACGATTTAAACCATGCTAAGGCAGTTCCGGTTACACCGACCATGTTCTCTAGTCTTTCTAAAAGGATAGTATGATCTATTGTATCAAAGGCTGCGCTCAGATCGAGAAGTACGAGTAGGGAAACACAGCCTTGGTCGGCGGCTATAAGTAGATCGTTTGTTATTCTAACTAAAGCTGTCTCAGTGCTATGATAAGGCCTAAATCCAGATTGAAATTTTTCATAGATCTGGTTTCTTTGCAGGTAAGAGCAAAGTTGTTGGGCTACAGCTTTTTTCTAAAATCTTAGAAATAAAGGGTAAGTTTGAAATAGGTCTATAGTTAGACAGTACACTAGGATCAAGATTTGGTTTCTTGATCAGAGGTTTAATTACAGCTGTTTTAAAGGCTTTGGGTACATGGCCCAGGGTGAGCGATGAGTTTACTATCATTAACAGAGGTTTAATTATATCTGGCAGTACCTGCTTTAATAATTTTGTGGGAACAGCATCAAGTGTGTAGGTTGTGCTGTTTGAAGAGGAGATCATTTTCTCTAGTTCTAGCTGTGGAAGTGGGTTAAAGACTTCCAACCTAACTTCTGTAACAGAGTTTTGTTCTAGATCAGCCAGACCAGATGACAGAGAGGATGTAATATTTATCTGTTTAATTTTATCCCGAATGTTTTCAATTTTACTATTGAAGAAGTCCATAAAATCGTTGCTGGTGTAAATGGCTGGAATCTGAGGTTCAGTACCTGCCTGGTTTTTAGTTAATTTGGAAATAACACTAAAGAGAACTCTAGGATTATTTTTATTTATCTCGATCTGTGAGGCCAGATACGCTGAGCGAGCTTTATTAAGTTCTTTTCTATATTTAACAAGACTGTCTTTCCACGCAGAGTGAAACACTTCCAGTTTAGTTGATCGATATTTACGCTCTAAATTTGGTACTAACTGCTTTAAGGTACGAGTTTGATCATTGTACCACGGTGCGAGCTTTTTCTGTCTCTCTATTTTGTGTTTAAGGGGAGCTACAACATCTAAGGTAGAGCGAAAGGTATTTTCTAAACCTTCGGTTAGTTTGTCTAGTTCTACTGGGTCTACAGGAGAATATATTAGAGTTGATAAGTCTGGAAGCTTATCTGTAAATTGTTGGGCTGTAAAAGGCGTAATTGAACGTTTTACAGAGTAGCTAGGGGATGTACATATATTATGACTGAGATGTAATTTAAATGAAATAAGGTAATGATCTGAAATTGCGGAGGTTTGAGAACGAATATTCGGGTTATCTACGCTCACACCCAGGGTCAAAACTAAATCCAGAGTATGATTACAGTAATGAGTAGGTCCTGTTATATTTTGAATAATACCAACTGAGTCTAAAATCGATGTGAATGCCTTTTTTAATGGATCATCCAATTTTTCGAAATGAATGTTGAAGTCTCCAACTATAATCACTTTTATCATTACTTACTGCTAAATCTGTGACAAAATCACTAAATTCTTTTAAAAATTCTAAATAGGGCCCTGGTGGTCTGTAGATATTAAGGAAAATGCATTCTTTTTTGTAACTGGATTAATTATACTGGTGTAAAGAAGCTCAAAAGAAGTAAAATTATCAGTTTCTGATTGCTAACTAAGGTACTTTGGAAAAGTATGCAGACCCCACCTCCTCTACCGGACAATCTCGGATTGTGTATATAATTATAGCCTGCAGGGGTGGCTTCATTTAATGCTACATATTCATTTGGCCTAATCCAGGTTTCTGTCAGACACAGAACATCGAATTTCTGATCAGTTATCATTTCATTCACCAGAACTGCTTTTGAATTTAGAGATCTAATATTAAGTAAACCAATCTTTAGGCTTGAAATGTTAGTACTACAGTCTGGATATGATTGTTTAATATAAGTTAAGTTATTTAGATTTACTGTTTTAGTTTTTTGATGTTTTTGTTTGACTCGGGGACACAGTCTCGGGGACACAGTCTGAATACATTGGTATCTAGGTAACGTCTCTTTGCAGCTCGCAGACGGTCGGTTAAGCCTCTCTGTCTGCGGCCTGGTCCCGGCTCTGGATTGTCAGCAGCTTCTAATACTACTCTGCCAACTAACTAAAAGACTATGAGCTATGCTGCATGAAAGTAAGGCAGCACCCTCCCTACCCAAGACCAGACACAACAAGGCACAAGAAATCAGTGATTTTGACAAGTGACCTTTGACCCTGTAATGACATGATCAATCTAAAACATGTCAGATGTCATGGCTACCGGCCTGTCCCACTGTTGTTATTTATGTTGAAACAATGTCCCCATTGACAATCCCTAACTGATCCAATCCCCCATTGTAATGGATCCTTTAATAGTATTGAAACAGATGTTAACAGAGAGAATATAAGGGGCACTGTCATTCAAACTTTTTGCCAGGTGCCCTTTGACCCCTCCCCCACACCACGTGCCTCCTTTTCTGGAATGTGACCTTTGACCCCTCAGATCACCCTATGATGCTGTCTGTTAGTAATTATGTTTTCAATCATTTGTAATTACCTTTGACCCCTCAGATCCCCTGACCCTTGAACTCTCTTAATTACTTTTCTGATATCAATGACCACAAGTCTCCAGTAATTATTAACTGGTGGCGTGTAATTACCCCTGCCTTTCGTCATTCATGTTTTGGATATGAGGTAAATTAAACCATGGTGACACACCGCCCCGCCCATCCCTCCGCCCCTTCCTGCCCCATCCCCACCTCTTCCCGTCCCGCCCCAGCCCCCGCCCCATCATTATTCAGATTGTCCTGATTGGTCAAAAAAATTATTGACCAATAAGGTTGTTATTCCTATGGAGCAATCACAGCAAGCCTACGAGTGAAATGTGTATTTAAGAGTTAGGAGTTAGCGAGATGTGTGAAGGAACGAGAGAACGGAGCAATGGAGTGTCTTTCTAATGCACCGAAAAAGCCATTTCCTGCAATGTCCAGAACTACGATAAAGTTGAGCGAGTTGGACAAGACTCAAGTCTGGCGTCTAGTAGACAGGACCTACTTTGGTTTTGTTTTTGATGAGTACTCTCCATACGTCACTCTTTTTAACAGCGAGACAGGAAAAGTTGTGGATGCGTCAGATCGAGTCGCAGTGCATTATAAGAGCTGGACCATATTTTCAGGACACTGTAAAAGCATGACCCATCATGTGAAAATGTTCTGCTTGGATGAAAATCCTAGCTTCTCTGCAGTGATGGAGCCATGGAGACCCTCAATAAGAGAGGAAGATCCACACTTCCTAAAAGTATATGCCAGCAGGGGTGAAGATGGAGAGTTTGTGATATGCCTGTCTAAGCTATGCTGTCGCAAGCGGACATCAGATGGCAAGCGGGTTTATAAAGATGCCCACGTCAAAGTAAGGTGGCGTGACTGGAAAGAATTGTATGACGATTGGGTAAGAAACATTGATCGGTTGATTGATGAGATGGAAAAAATTAAGGGTCTGGAAAGATTGAAAATGAGGTTGAACGACTATTTTGAATGCAACATTAGCCACCCATTTACCGACAAGGTTGTGGTCGTGGACATTGACCTTGTGTATGTGAAAGAAGTCAAGGGAGGAGTCAGTTTTGACCCGCCCACAAATGACGCAGCATATAAACCCTATGGTTATCGAGTCACAGGCTTCTTCGTCTCCTGGGGCAGCATCAACAACCTCTGAAAAATGACTCAAGAACTCTTAAACCTGTACTCCTGTGTTCCTAACATGGACTATTACATCAGGATCAACTCAGCCGGAAACATCGGATGAAATTGACGGATGTATAAGCGCGGCTGTGCTTTCCATCATCCGGGGTGTGACCGGTGATCTGCTGGATCAAATTATTGTAAAGGATATGAATCAACACTGCAACGGTTGTGCAATTGAGCACCCCAGTCAAACACAACACAGTTGTCTCTTTGACCCTGAAGACTACTATCTACACTTCAACGCTAAAAGACTTTTGACAAAACTGTTTAAGCATTGGTTGAAATACACCTTAGCCAGAGCGCTAAAGCTGTGCGGAATTTCGTCCATACCGTGTTTGGAAAAAATCCAAGCCGTCGCTGAAGCGGCCGTGTGTGAATTGCGAGACGAACCTGACTTCAAGGCGGCTCTGAGAAACATCAAAGATAAAACTTTACCAGTTTACAACGAACAAGTGAGCGAAGATATTATTGATTACTGGAATTTCCACAGCTCTCTGGAATCAACCGATCCGCCGCTTGCATGGGTAACTTAATCTCATCCCTCAAAGCCTTCTCCAATAAACGACTGAAAGACCGGGCTGCATCTCTACTCTGCAAAGTGATTCAACTCAGAGTTAATAATGAGACATTTAATACAAGTCGCTTGATTATAGATCAACACACAGTTTCAGAAGTAGAAAAGAAAATGGATGTTGTATGGATGCGTGTGTTTTAAAAATGTCAAACAAGGAAAATGTCGATGTTGGAAAAACTATAGACTGTATGTTATCTTTTTAATGGAAAAAAATGTAAATATTTTTCACATAACTAGACTTTTGAGTTTGTAAGAATAAAAGATGATTACACACTCATTTCATGTCCATTATTGCGGAGACACGGTAAAATGACTGAGCGGCTGTTGAAAAATATATACTATAAGCCCTCAAACCCGGGGTCTTACGGAGGGGTTGAGAGTTTACAAAGAGCTATAGTTGAAAAAATAGGTGCGAGAGCAAACGATGGCGATGTGAAAAACTGGTTGGCGGCCCAGGATGCGTATACTCTTCATAGGTCTGTTTCTGTGAAATTTAAAAGAAACAGAGTTTTTGTCAAAAACATGGATGAACAATGGCAAGCTGACTTGGTGGATATGACTAACGTGTCAGAAAAGAATGACGATATGAAATTCATGTTGACGTGTATAGATATTTTATCTACATATGCTTGGGTACGTGTAATGCGAAACAAGAGCGGCGCTGAGGTGACCAAAGCGTTTGATTCCATTCTAAAGGAAGGGAGAGTTCCTAAAAAACTGCAAACGGATCAAGGAAAATAATTTTTCAACAAAAACTTTCAAGGTTTAATGAAAAAACACATTGTTCACTTTGCTACCGGTACTGGTCAGAAAGCATCCATCTGTTTTAGGTTTAACAGGACGCTCAGGAATAAAATGTGGAGATATTTCACAGCCGTTAATACTAGAAAATATATAGATGTAGTTCAGGATTTGGTTCACGCGTACAATCACAACTACCATAGCAGCATCAAAATGAAACCTGTCGAGATAAACAAAACAAATTCCTTCCAAGTTTTTAAAAACTTGTACGGTTTGATACCTGCAAGAGCAAAGAAACTACGCTTCAAGTTTAAGATGGGTGACACCGTCAGGATTTCTCGAATAAAAAGACAATTTGAAAAAGGATACGAGCAAAATTACACGGATGAATATTTTACAATTTCCGAACAGATACCGAGAGAACCACCGGTATATAAACTGCAAGACGCAGATGGTGAAAAAATAGAAGGTACGTTTTATGAACCGGAACTGCAAAAAATTATAGTGGGAAAAGACAAATCCTATAAAATAGAAAAGATATTGGAGGAAAAGATTCGAAATCGGAAAAAGATGTGTTTAGTGAAATGGGTGGGATGGCCTGATAAATTTAACTCTTGGGTCCCAGCCAAGGATGTTGTGGATATTGTCAAAGAATAAATTGTTTCATTGGTAACAAATTGTTCATCATAAACTACGCACCATGGAAGAGAGCGGTTTCTTTGTGACTCTCCCCAGCAACTCTTCCAACGAAATTTATCCAAATAATAAGATTTCTTGTTATACGACTAAATTTGCAAAACCCATCGAACTGACCGGTGACTGGGAGGTAGCGCTCACAGAGGTGCAATATCCACATACCTGGTACTCGTTGAAGGATTGGGAAAGCCTGTTTTTCATTCGCTTAAAGGATGGAACAAACAAAGAATTTTATACATGTCAAATGTATCATGGGTATTACGGCAACATAGAACATGTGGTTTATGAGATGAATAGAGTTTTAAAAGGTTTAGCTATTGACTTAAAAATTATTTACAATGCGCTGACCAACAAAATTTGCATGCAAACCGATAAGCCTTATACACTGGAGACTACTCCAGGAAATTTATCCCGCATCCTCGGCATGGATCAAAACAAACCACTCACGCTTGATGACCCTGAAGCTCCTTATCCGGCCGACATTCATGGAGGATTTTACACCATGTACGTGTATACAGACATCATACATTATCAAAGGGTTGGGGATAGTTTTGTACCGTTGTTGAGGTGTGTACATATAAGAGGGAAAAACAACGAAATCGTCACAATAACTTATGATAAGCCACACTACGTACCTGTGAGTAAGAGTCTTATAAGCGATGTTGTTATCGAGGTAAAAAGCGACCAGGATAACCATATTTCTTTTCTCTACAGAAAATTCGTTGCCAAGCTTCACTTTAGACCGGCAAAACATTCTTTTCGGGTTTGAAATGATTGGCGGAAGCTACATAGACCCTCAGACCTATGTGGACTATTACAAACATCAGGCAGGCAATGGACTTCCCGGGTTCCATGGAACCCCGACCGTGTATGGATCGGGGTTCGGTGGAATCTTTAAAGCACTTTTTAGAATGGCTGTACCGCTTATTAAAAGAGGAATAACGACCGTGAAACCTCATTTAAAAACCGCAGCAAAGGGTATCGTAACTGACGTTGTGAGCAACATCGTATCAAACAGAGCTTCGCAAAAGCAGGAGGGGTCAGGACTAGCTGCAATTACACGCAAGAACACTAGGAGACCTCCAGGGAGGCGGATTGTAATAGTGAATAAAAAACGCAAGACCTCTGGGAAAAAGGTCAGACTGACAAAGACGGCCAAAAGGAAGAACAGGAAGCGCTCTCCTTCCTTCTCCTTCAAACGAAGAAATCTGAACATATTCTAAAAGCAATGGCTTTCCTGCATAATCTTTCTTCAGAATGCACCAAGTCGGAATTGGATATTTTTACGCTGCCGTACACTCAAACTAGCATTGAAAAGTACACTTATGTCGAAATACCGCCTCTTTCAGCTGTGACGGACAACGGACCTTTGGAGTTTTACGTGGCTGGTAACGGTGAAGACTACCTAGACTTGAACAATACGTTTTTACATCTGAGGTGTAAAATCACAAATGCTGACGGTACAGATTTAGCTAACGATGCAAAGGTCGGAGTTGTAAACTATCCTATAGCGTCTCTTTTTTCACAAGTAGATGTTATGCTGGGTGATCGACTCATTAGTCAGTCAAGCAATACCTACCCTTACAGAGCTATAATGGAATTACTCTTAAATTACGGTAAAGATGCCTTGGAAACGCTATATACAGCAGGTCTGTTTTACAAAGACACAGCGGGTCATATGGAATCAACAGATCCTCAGGGTCAGAACAGTGGACTCAATAACAGGGCCCTTTTTAGCTCTGAAAGCAAAACCTTTGACTTGATCGGCCATATCCACTCCGATATATTTTTTCAGGATAAACTTTTACTGAATGGAGTTGACTTGAAAATTAAAATGGTGCGAAGTAAAGATGAATTTTGTCTAATGAAAGAAGGAGCCAGGGATTACACTCTTAAACTACTATCGGCGTCTCTCTATGTGAAAAAAGTTTCAGTTTCTCTGGCCGTCAAATTGGGTCATGCGCAGGCATTACTTAACGCGACTGCTAAATACCCCATCAAAAGAGTGTGCATGAAGAAGTTCAGTCTACCGGCAGGGAGCCGTATATGTACACAAGAGAATTTGTTTCTGGGACCTCTCCCTAAACGTCTTATATTTTCGATCGTGGACAATCAAGCGTACTCGGGTGATTTTCGTTATAACCCTTTCAATTTTAAACATTATGATACAGAGTTTATAGCTCTTTATGTTGACGGAACACAATACCCTGCAAAACCATTTCAACCTAATTTTGAATCCGGTAACGTCGTCCGTGAATTTCAGTCTTTGGTTTTGGCATCCGGAAAACATCTTTAAAGATCAGGGTCTTTCAATAAATCGTCAAGAATACACGCAAGGATACACGCTGGTTGCTTTCAACCTAAGTCCTGACGATGATTGCGGGCAGCATCTATCGCTCATAAAGTCGGGAAATATGAGGTTGGAGCTAAGATTTCGAAACCCTCTTCCGAGGACCGTAAATCTAATTGTACACGCCAGTTTTGATTCAATTCTGGAAATCAACAATCGACGAAACGTGCTCATCGATTATCAGTAAATCATGGACACCAGAGAACTTTTAGAGTTGATGAAAAGCTGTCCTTTTGTAAAAAAGACATTTTGCGGTGTTTTACCCTGTGACGAGTTACCTGAAGGTGTGATGATGCAGTTTCCTGCACTTTTCATCGTGAACACTCACCCCAGTCACATGCCTGGAGAACACTGGTTGGCAATATGTCTCAACGACGGTACTTCGGGAGAATTTTTTGATTCGTACGGAAACTCCCCAATTTATGAACTCTTTCCTGATTCTATTTATTCTTTTTTAATAAAAGAACTGCGTTGAAATAAAACACAACTCGAAGCAAGTGCAAAGCTTTGACTCAGTTTGCTGCGGACAACACTGCATATTCTTTTTATGTCGCAGAGCTAAAGGATATTCTTTTAATCAAATTATGCCTTTGTACACCAATGATTTGAAAAGAAACGATGACATGGTTGTATCTTTTGTGAAAAAAATGTATCCTAGAGTAAATAAACACTGTCATGAAATGTGTTCAAAGAGTCGGGTATACCTTGAACAAAGCGAATGTTTACAACGTTCATCAACTCATCATAGAGAGGTTGCCAGCAGGAATAACACCATACAATTTGATCTGGAATTTTTGACATTGAAACCGCACAATTTTCTAGTAACGTTTTGATAAAAAACGATTTCCCGCTATTGCTGGGTCCACAAACGATACATGAAAAAGGAAGCTGAAGTCTAGCGTCAAACGAGTTGGGTATCACCATTTTATAAGGTAATTTTCTGTTAATAACCGTAAGGTAAAGTTGTCAAATCTGGCAGCAGAATACGCTTGTCATACACAACTCTGAACCGTTTCTTTTGTGGTTTGTTTTTCAAATGAAAGCCTCTTTTATCTTTTACAATTTGGTTATAAGACGTCATAATTTCAGCGTCACAGTCTGGGTTTTTAAAGGTTTTGTCAACCAGTTCTGTCAACGATTTCAAATTTACATATTGAGCATTGGTATAGTTTAACGTTATACCTTTGACCTTCATCACACTCTTTCCTTTGAGAGTGCGATACCCGTAGGTTTTTGGTCCCCCGCTAACAAATTCTACAATTTGATCACCGGCATCCAATTCACTCGTCAGACCCCCCAAGTAATCGCCTAGAGGCGGCATCCAGTCACCCTGTTGACTTTTGAAAATCACAGAGTCTGTGTCCGTATAGAGACACCTCTGTTGGAGTCGATCCATCAGGTTGTACAGTTCAAGTCTAGCGTACGCTGTGGTAAAAATTCCTATAAAAACATTAGCATTACCCGGTTTCAGAAACCTCTCATCACTGTATCGCCACTGAACCATCGCCACATCCTTGTTCAAAAATGAGAAATGACTTACATCATACACGTCAGAAAACATGTATTGTAAAAACTCGCTAGGGTCTTGGATTAGAGTTGTGTTTGACCTGTCGGATCTCTGACACATCTTTCCCCACAAGGAATTCAAAGTTTTGCTACAGATCTCTTGGCAGGATTTACAACTATGTGTGAAGGATCAAGTTCTATGCCTTCATTCTCGCGGTACTTTTCAACGTATTCTTTTTTGCCAACCTCCTCAACTACCCAAGAGGGGTACCCTGAGCTTTCCTGTTTTGTTTTTAGAAACATTTTAATGTAATCTGCAAACAACTCATCCGTCTGGTTAGGAAAGTGCCAGATTTCGAAAACCTTCATCACTCGGAAACCTTTCTCAAGAGCCTTCAAAACCTCTATGCTAGCCCAAGTTCCAGTCAGAGCCCTCTCCTCGTCCGTGTGGTTACAAATTTGCTGTTGTAGTTCAGCACACATTCTACACAAAGGAAACAGGAGCTTGCTTTTCACTCTAAAAGGAAGAACAGGAGCCCATAGTCCTTTGGGAGGTAAGAGTTTTAGTCTCATGAGACCGAAATAATCTTCCAACGGCTTAAAGTTGCGAAAGATGATAGTGGGGTGACCTACGGGGTACCTCTTTGTCTTGTTTACGTATGGATAGAGAGATGTGAAATCATAGTAATCTATTCTCTCACAGGGTAGAGCCACAGTGTAAATGCAACGCATGTGTACGACCGCCAAACAGAGCGTCTCGCGGCTTCATTCGCTCAGGAAAGTCAAAGTGATCGAGAAATTTTTTAACATCATGATTTGACCTTTTCATCTCATTCCATGTATGTTCCCACATTACTGTGACGTGCAAGTTGTGAGTGTTTTGTAAAATCTGAATCTTTTCCAAAGACTGCTGCAAAATTTCACCAAAGGTTTGGTAAGTCTTACTTAGAGGATGAGTCAGGTTTGAAGGGAAGCATTTGTCACATCCGTGATAAAAACATCCGAGAAACTCAAAAGCTTTTCGGACATGTAGAAAAAGCTGTCTTAGCTTTTTGTGTTGCATGTTCGTTGATCCAAGGATTCAGACGACACGGAGATTGAGAGTGAACAAGTATGATTTATTTCAGATCTGGGAAGAACATTTCAGATCTGGGAAGAACATTACAGGCATGCATCCTAGTTCTTCTGAACCTCGGCCTTTCTGACTCAATCCTTTATACCCTTTTGTGACGTATACCCTTTTGTGACGTACCTAGTTGCTAGGTGGCTTCTCATTTTTATGCTTATCTTTCCAAATATGGTATACTTCAGTTTTCCAGACTTTCTTTAGGAACCCGAAAGCTGTCTTGACCTTTGCTTCTGAGAAATCGTAGGTGGTCAACTTCCCTTGCCAAGGTGACAAGGGAGAATCATTTCCCGTTTATGGCATGTCTTGAGTTCAACAAGACACACTTCCTCTCAGATCATATTTTCCTGCAATTACAGCAGTTCAGTTCGTACTCTCTTATTGATAATAGTTCTGCTACATCTACAGTAAGATTAGTTAGTTATAATACCTGTAATAAAGCTTGAAGCTGTATGCATAATTTTGTAGACTCAATCTTCTAATGCAAGGTTACACAATGTACTTCATTCACTGGTTTCTATACGGCTCTCCCCTGGTTGACCTGTCCCTAGAGTGTAGGAGTAAAAGAGGAACTCTTTTAGTCTGCTAGCCTCTGTAACCTCAAGATGTTTACCAGTACAACGAGGAAGCGTGCTTTCTCGGTTGGGCCATTCAAATGTCATTGCTGATTTTATGAATCAAATAATAACTGTGTGTACGTGTGGTTTTAGTGACTAACTCTTGATTCAGTGATTAATGATTAGTAGAATATAGATTTATAGCTTTCATAGATCTATTTGTGTAATATGTTGTAGCGGGCTCAGGGGTTTAATACCTGGTGCTAATTGAGATGTTGAAATATTTTTAATTGGGCGCCAGTTATTAAATTAATTTAATTAGATTAATTAATAAATTAATTAATCAAATTAATTAATAACACAAGACATCTCAGGGTGTGGTTTCTACAGGTGACAGAAATTTTCATAACCAAGTTATCCAGAAAAACACACTGAAATGACAGGTTTTGTAAAATAAAAGTATTTATTAAATCACACAGATATGAGTAAATAATTCATTAAAAAGTCATAATGTAGCCATTAGATATCAAATCATAGTGTAGAATGATAAATGAGAAGTAAAACAACAAACACGTTATAATGCTGATATGAAAGGAATGAAGATTAATAGAACTATTAAGTGAATATTTCTAAATAAGGGTCTAAGGCATTTTGAGTCTACGAAACCAATTCTTATTTCCACCCAAGACACTCAAAATGAGTCATCTATACTAAAGACGCTCTATTAAAGACCCGACCAAACCATGACCAACAGACACCATCTGCCGAAAGATTAAAACCCAGCTCTGCCTTACTCTGAGGTGTTGAAATGGGCCTCGGTGACGTCCGTCTGTGTTGGTCGTCTGCTGCTTCACCCCGAAAAAGGATCACGTGAGCCTGTCTGCAGGGTGGTTTGACTTCCTGTGTCAGCACGGAGCCCCATTAGAACCCACAGGGTAAATCCCTTCGCTCTCAGGTGGCTTGCTGGTGGCCTCCGGACCGCAGGTTTCTGGGTTGGATCTGGCGGATCTCCTTTTCAGCTGTACTTTAGCTAAACTTAGATGGAATAATGCTTGGCTTCGTAGATTGTAAAATAACCTTAGATATTTTAACTAGGATAGCTAATATTAATATACTTGAAGATTAAATGCACTAGTCTAAGAAAACTAACTTAAGATGACTAAACTAACAGTCTATCCTTTCTCCATCTCTGGGCTCCCTAACCTCTCTCCTCTAACTGTTTTCCTCAACTCATCTTCTCCAACTCCTTCTCTAACTGCTTCTCCTCCAACTGCTCTGACCTGAACTCCCAAAACTCAACTGGAAACTCTAAACTGGAAACTCAAACTGTGTCTGCCCAGTTTAACTATTAGACTCTGTGGCCTGTTTGGCCTTCGAGCTATGATTGGCCCTGTGGCCCAAATGTCTGTGTTTTGATTGGTCTAGGAGCAATTTCAAACTTTGGCAGGGAAGATCTTATTCACAAAGGGCCATAAAACCCCCCCTCGCTCACATGGTCAGCATGCTTCAGCATTTTTCTAATAGATCAAACCAAAAGAAAACTCAATTAAACAGTGGATCAAAATACATTTTTCAGCATATCAGTTTGTGAGGATAAATTCAGGAAACAACAATCTTACAATTGAATCACAATAAATGTAATATATATATATTTTGCCCACAAACAGTTTTGTAATACTCAAGATAATCTTAGGAATACAATGATGGATGGTACTCTGTCAGAAAGAGATCAAGAGTCATGTTATTATTTAAACCCAATTAAATCACTTAAAAGATAATACATGGTTAAACCACTGATAACCAAATAAAGCTAAATTATCAAATGCTAGTTAAACCTTGTTGATTCAGACTTGAATGTGTAGGAGAATTTAATCAGGACACATCCAAACACATATACCATATACCAGACACATATACCATTATCTAGTAAACATTCTATAAAACACCTTTTTTATATAGTCAATATATATGTATTTTAAGCAAAATCTTCTCAGTGAGAAATTCCTCTTCCCTCTGCTGTGTTTAGATAAGCGGCTGGCATCGGAATTTACGATGGTGGGGGAAGGAGTTCTTTCTGCACCCCACAGAATTTGAGCCTGCAATGTTGAAAATGGAATCCCAAGCTTAGAACATTTCTCTTAATTTCATTAATCTTATTTCTAAGTGATTGCAGAAATAACTAGGCACAAACCCCTAAATTGGTACAACATTTGGTGAATTAACAATTTCCAAGGCATTAATTAAGTTTTGACTCTCTCTTAAGTCCGCAGTCCTGTCCTAGTGATGGTGTTGCAAATGTTCCAAATGTTTACATTAACTCCGAGGTTTATGACTTGGAGGAATGTAAACAGAATTTTACCCTAAACTCGCATTTAGGGCTCTTGAGCGAGGCTGAGTGAAGAAATAGTCAGGAAATGTCATTTTGAAATTTAAGGTTGTTTGAAAAAAAAAATTACTCCAAGGTTTTTTTAGAGTGTTCTGGGTTCGAAGTTTCCTTATAGGCCGTAAAGTGGGGGTAGTGTGTGTTTGTGTCCAAGCAATGAAGAAATCCTCTGGTTAATCCACTACAATGTGTTTTAATCATAGTTAAGGCAAATATGTGTTTTAATCATAGTTTAAGAAATCATAGGTTAAGATTTTGGCTATCATGATTATTGTAAGCTAATCTTGTTATTTTATAATCTTCCACAGACACCACCATCTTCAAAGTAACCGTCTACAAAGTAGTTGCCAATCTTTACCTCGCCTTCATTAAGGGCATGCTGAATGGGTATATTGTCTCTGCCAGAGATGTATTCAAGCCATTGTATTGCGGGTGTGGAGAATGATTTCTGCCTATTGATGTAATTGTCCAGAGGCGGAATGGTTAACATGTTCTCAGGCAGGAAGTTGGTTCTAAAGATTTTCAAACATACGCTAGCTATGGTGATGCACTTGAACGGATCTACACCCGTGCTACTCAGTATCTCATTCCTGAAAGCCATGCACCCCATTCTGAGTATGCGAACATCATTTTGACAATAAGCAACCCACTCTTGCTTAAAGTCAAAGACCTTTCCGTCGAGTGTTTTGTACCACTCAAAAAATTCGTCTCTCTCTTTTGACCTCATGCTATCTACACCGTAAAACTCGGGATGCGGATATGGACCTACATAGTTTTGATTTTTTTGGGTATTCCAGAAATGCGGAAAATACCCCTTTTTTTCAGCCGTGAATCCCATAGCCTTGGGAATTGCGCTAAGTTTCATGGGCAGAAACGAGAGACTGTCGATGTATCTCTGATCAAACTTTTTATCTTCAAAGCACAAGATTTTACCGCCTTGTGTTATGAGGCAAGGCGTAACACCTTCTACGACTAAACGGTTCAACAGTATGTAGGAATCGTACCCTCTAGCGTTGTGGGCTATAAAAGTATAACCTTTGTATTTGTTCCTCCGAAACTTTTTGAAAAATGCGGAAACACAATCGGTACCTTCAGCAGACCAAACATTACCTTTAAAATCAATGCAACATATATAGTTTGCTACGTGGTACCTCGTCTCCTGATTAGATTCAAAATCATAAAAGATGTACTTTTCATCCGACTGTTCTCGTTTTAAAGGTTCCATAAAACATTGATGATCAAAGTTAGACTCAATTTTAGCGCTGCAGTGTCTACACAGGGTTTTACGACACGTGTTTTTTTGAACCACGATCCTGCAATGTGTTGCACCCGGTACAGTAGAACCTAGTTTTACACAAAGATTCATCCGTACCATTCTGAGATTTATGCTTTTGAAAACAATACTGGGATCTACAGATCCTCAGACAGTCTTTGCACTGTACAGTTTGCTTAGCACGTTTGGGACATTCGCTGTCGAGACACACGTTGCAGTGGTAATCACATTTATGATGTTTCTTATCGTTAAATCCTGCATAACAGTAAGAACATACGTACGTTGTACCTAGTACAGCTTTGAGGTTTTTCACTCCATAATAATGATTCTCGTGCAAAAACAGAAACAAGGTTTTGCTGTGGGGTGTTTTTGTAGTCTGAAAAAAAGAATACCCTTTTTGACCTTGGTGGTTCGGAACAACACTACAATTTTGCAATTCAACTTTTGCTCAAATCGTGTAATGTCTGCAAAGCTAACCGTATCATTTACAGATAATCCTACATCAGATTGTAATTGTCTCGCGTTTTGTTCTATTTGATAATCACTTTGTTCCGGATTCAGCAATTTGGAAACGCATAAAGCAAAACAAAGGTTGTCACGGTTATCAAAAACGTAAAGATGTCTAATTTTTTGTTGTACAACGTCAGAATTGAACATCTTGGACATACTATTGCGTGCACCACCATGTGGTGCATGTACAATTCGAATCACCAGTTCTATAATTTCGTCAGAAAGTATTTCAAACCTACTCTGTATCGATTTTTCTATCATGGTCAGAATCGAATCGAGTTCTATGTTACCGTTGATTACCTCAACACGCGATGAAACATTGAGAGATTCGCCTTGTATTTCAACATGAACTACGTCACGTGGGCCTACTTTATCGTTCCCAACTTCAAGCATGCGGTTTAAAACCTCCAACACATAGTTGTAAAAATCCCCAAATGAATCAACGTTTCCTAATGAGGAAAAGTTTATCCTCTGTCTAATTTCTGTTGTATTGAAGTTGTCTATACGATTTATAACTATGTTTGGATCTAAAACATGTCCGGGTTGATCATCTCTCCCAAATCCCATTTGCTCTCCCTCACTCACACTAGGCATCTGATGTATTTCCGGCTGTTGCTCATTACAGCTGTTGGGTGTATGGATATACTCCATTTCATCAGTAGATGGAGAAGGGCTATTTGAAACATTCTCGTTAACAGGACTACTTGGTAAAATGTGTGAATCCTGACCCATGTTTGCAAGAATTTCATTTAATCTCAAGAGACTCTGGTTTAGTTGTTGTAATAATTCCTGAGATGTTTCAAACGAATCATTTATAGGGGATGGTACAGTGGCGACACAAGGTTGTGGTTCTGTCATGCTTTCATTCATCTCATTTATCATTTCCATTAGAAAAGGGTTCAGAGCTGTGCATGTGTTGTGCTGCGTTAGAGCGGTTTGAATGATGGATAGATTTTCTGACATATTTTCAAGATTAGAAGCTAATTCATGATCCCTGTGTTCATCAATAGACCCCAATCTTTCGTTAACCTCATTAATCTCATCTACCATTTCTAACAGAAAAGGGTTCAGAGTTGGGTTGTGTTCTATTAATGCATTTTGTATGTTGGTTAAGCATTCGCTTAATCCCGAAAACAAATTGTATGGTGTTTCTGATGTATTTTCTAGATTAGATACAATTTCAGAGCTGTGTTCATTATTAGAAGTCAACCTTTCATTACTACCATTAATCTCATTAACCATTTCTAACAGAAAAGGGTTCAGAGCTGTGTTGTGTTCTACATGATTTGTTTGTAGGTTTGAGGTACTTGGTTCACTGATTAATGAATGTGGGTTATTGTTTGTTTCATTTGAATAAGGCGAGTTGTTGGATTTTTTATTCTTCTTTAACAAAATCACAACCGGGACGTTTCTGTGACATTATTATCTATATCATCAACACAATGTCTAACCAAGAGCAATACACGTTCTGTAAACAAAGGTATAGCCGACCTATAATCCTCCCGTGATCTGCTTGCAGCTGCACGTTCCAGCCTCCGTAGCGAAATTTCCACGGCCCTTTTCAGATATCGAAAGTCGTACAGGTCGTCCAGTTCACATTCTTCTTGTTGTTGGAGATCTGTAATTATTAATTAGAATTATTATTGCTGTGTGTGTGTGTGTGTGTGTGTGTGTGTGTGTGTGTGTGTGTGTGTGTGTGGGACTATTGAAGAACAGGAGCCATGGGCCCCCAGGGGTGGGGGCTATGGGTGGAGTGTGTGTGTGTGTGTGTGTGTGTGTTTCTCACCGGAGAAATTTGGGTGATCAGACAATGCCGGACTGTTTCCTATCGAAAAAAAGATTTCAATTAGCGCATGTTATTTAACAAAGGATAATTATTACATAATTTCAAAATTTGACTCACTAGGTGTAGTTGGTCGGTAATCATTTGATTGTTGACTCGTCACTGTGGAAGGAAAAGAGAAAACATGTTGTACTTTTTCTCCATTCCCTGTAAGAGTAAACCTGTGTGTATAAGTTTCTTACCAGAATTAACATCATCAAATTGTAGATTGTCAGACGCTGATGGGCTGTAACTGTTTTCTAATGAACAGAAATCACATGAGTTAGAATATTTTAAATTAAATATTTACATATATTACATATTTCATTAAGTTTCACTCACTGTGAATGGTTAATCCGTAGTTACTAGGTTCCGGATGAAAAGCTATAGAAAATATAAATAAACATTTGAGTTTCATATTGAAGGAATCAAATAATCACGTTTGAAATTAAATAATTATTTTTAATCAAAAATTAATAAAAACTTACTTTGAAATGGATGATATAGTGTCACAGCATCACAGTCTGTCACAGTTTCAACAATGAAACATTCTGATCCTAAAATAAAAGATGAATGTATATACTACATATTTCATATATTACGTAGAAAAGTAGTCTTAAATATCACTTACATTTGGTTTTGCATAGGATACATAGAACAATGTTAACTACTCACATTAATTAAGCTGAAAGATGAGTGATTCCTATTAAATTCCTATTAAACCATAAGAAACAGTCATTTAACTACTTAAAGGTAATTTTAATAAAGGTAATATATTGTGATAATTTCATATTAAAAGTTTTTCTCTCACCAAAGTCCATATTGCGGTTGAAATCGAGGAACGTCAAAGCGTTTGAGGTCTTCAAGCGTCGGGGCTGTCTCCAGAATGTTGTATATTGTGGATTACCAACGGGTTTTTTATACAGTGATTTTGATTGAAGACCTCAGGTTATGACATCACAGAAAAGAGCGGGAGGTGTGTGGTGTGTGTGAGTGTGTGTGTGTGTGTGTGTTTCATTCATATCAAGCATCCGCTTCAAGGTATGAAGTTATCGCTATTTCAATTAGAAATTCAGCTCAAGTTATTGACGGTCGAGTTATAGTATTCATTATCAGTTTTTTAACAAAGGAATCAAACCATCAAAAAGACACTGCTCTGTTTTAAATTTTAGTGATCTGATCAGAACATTCATGAATAGACATTGGTTTACTGAGGAAACTGCATTTACCCCAGGGCTATTGAATCATCAATAGTCTATACTCTGTTGGGAGTCTGGAATCCCTTATAACCAGTTGCACATGAAGCAACATGTGAGAATCAAACAATGGGCTAGTTCACTAGTTCCTTTACCCATCAATACACTGATTGATCTAACTAATTCATATCTTACTCTCAGGAAACGGCTTCCTACCACCACCCCCCCACCCCTTAACTCCACCAGCAACCACTTACCTCTCTTTAGCCTCAAGGAGTGGGGTAACCATCTCAACTCACATGAAAGAGAGGTAATTTAGCTAAAGTATAGAAAAGTATAGGCTAAAAAAGTATTAAAATGTATAAAAGTTTAATGTTTAAGAATATAATGTTGGTTTTGTATGTTTGACAATAATCAGAAAATCTATTTGTTCATATAGAACAAACTGTCAATTATTGCGAATGTAGCGGCTCAGTGGTTTAATACCTGGTGCTAATTGAGATGTTGAAATATTTTTTAATTGGGCGCCAGTTATTAAATTAATTTAATTAGATTAATTAATTAATTAATTAATTAATCAAATTAATTAATAACACAAGACATCTCAGGGTGTGGTTTCTACAGGTGACAGAAATTTTCATAACCAAGTTATCCAGAAAAACACACTGAAATGACAGGTTTTGTAAAATAAAAGTATTTATTAAATCACACAGATATGAGTAAATAATTCATTAAAAAGTCATAAATGTAGCCATTAGATATCAAATCATAGTGTAGAATAATAAATGAGAAATAAAAGAACAAACATGTTATAATACTGGTATGAAAGGAATAAAGATTAATAGAACTATTAAGTGAATATTTCTAAATAAGGGTCTAAATGTAATGAGGTCAAACTAATCAAATGAGAACACTAAAATAAGTAGATAAGTAAGATATTTTACGGCCTACAAAGATCATCCCTTTCGCCAAATAACTAAAAATTAATCTATACTAAGAAGAGAGTTAAGAACAATAACCAAACTAGACTTGACCAACCAAAACACCAATTGCTGAGAGAAATACCCAAACTGCCTTACTCTGAGACGTCTACAAAGGGGGGTCCCCATCGGTTCGGTCCGCTGTTTAAACCTCTTGTTCGGCTGACATCCTGCACCCCTAGAAGGTCCGGTGTGGACCCATCCGCAGGGTAAAGATGGTGCTCTGTGGGCCAGCGGCGCACCTGGTCGACACCCACTTCTAGTCTCTGCACAGGGAAAGCCTTCCCTGGAGCTGGCTCGGCTGGCGTACCCTCTCGGTGATCCGTCGGTTGGTCTAGTTGGTTTACTGAACTATATTAACTATCTTGGCAAGCAGGAGAACTCCGTAGATCATAAAATGGCTTAGTTATTTAAACTAGGATAACTAATACCATTATGCTTGAAGAAGATTAAATGCACTAGTCTAAGAAAACTAACCTAAGATGACTAACTAACAGTTTATCCTTTCTTCATCTCTAGGCCCTCTCTAACCTCTCTCCTCTAACTTCTCTCTTCTAACTGCTTCCTTCAACCCATCTTCTTCCACTCTCCTCAACTCCAAACTGAACTGAGCTGCTTCTCCTCCAACTCTAAACTGGAAACTCTAAAACTGGCAACTGAACTGTGTCTGCCCAGTTTTACTATTAGTCTCTGTGGCCTGTTTGGCCCCTGAGCTATGATTGGCCCTGTGGCCCAAATGTCTGTGTTTTGATTGGTCTAGGAGCAATTTCAAACTTTGGTGGGGATTCACAAAGGGCCATAAACCCCCCCTCGCTCACATGGTCAGCATGCTTCAGAATTTTTCTAATAGATCAAACCAAAAGAAAACTCAATTAAACAGTGGATCAAAATACATTTTTCAGCATATCAGTTTGTGAGGATAAATTCAGGAAACAAACAATCTTACAATTGAATCACAATAAATGTAATATATATATATATATATATATTGCCCACAAACATGTAATATTCAAGATAATCTTAGAAATACAACGATGGATGGTACTCTGTCAGAAAGAGATCAAGAGTCATGTTATTATTTAAACCCAATTAAATCACTTAAAAGATAATACATGGTTAAACCACTGATAACCAAATAAAGCTAAATTATCAAATGCTAATTAAACCTTGTTGATTCAGACTTGAATGTGTAGGAGAATTCAATCAGGACACATCCAAACACATATACCATATACCAGACACATATACCATTATCTAGTAAACATTCTATAAAACACCTTTTTTATATAGTCAATATATATGTATTTTAAGCTAAATCTTCTGAGTGAGAAATTCCTCCCCTTTGCTGAGTTTAGATAAGCGGTTGGCATCGGAATTTACGATGGTGGGGGAAGGAGCTCTTTCTGCACCCCACAGAATTTGAGCCTGCAATGTTGAAAATGGAATCCCAAGCTTAGAACATTTCTCTTAATTTCATTAATCTTATTTCTAAGTGATTGCAGAAATAACTAGGCACAAACCCCTAAATTGGTACAACATTTGGTGAATTAACAATTTCCAAGGCATTAATTAAGTTTTGACACTCTCTTAAGTCCGCAGTCCCGTCCTAGTGATGGTGTTGCAAATGTTCCAAATGTTTACATTAACTCCGAGGTTTATGACTTGGAGGAATGTAAACAGAATTTTACCCTAAACTCGCATTTAGGGCTCTTGAGCGAGGCTGAGTGAAGAAATAGTCAGTAAATGTCATTTTGAAATTTAAGGTTGTTTGAAAAAAAGATTACTCCAAGGTTTTTTTTAGAGTGTTCTGGGTTCGAAGTTTCCTTATAGGCCGTAAAGTGGGGGTAGTGTGTGTTTGTGTCCAAGCAATGAAGAAATCCTCTGGTTAATCCACTACATTCCCCCCCCATCGATCGATGGGCCACTGGACGTTGGGTCATCGGTCGATGTCAACGTGGATTTCTGTAGACAGAGCACGTTAGGGTACATCTTTCATGCAATTGGTGTCTTGTTGGTCATGCTTTCTTAAGACAATCTACTACAAGGTCGCTGACAGAGTTTTTGGTCTAATGGATATACAATTTCTCTGATGATCAGTTTTTTTTTTTGTTGTAGCTATTGGCTTTTGGTTCTGAATAAAATAGTTAATTTAATGTGATAGGGTGGCAACAAGCATATGAAAGGGTCACAAATAGTTTGCTAGCTATTTGTTCCTTTATAACTTTATCAAGACAACCTACCCATAAGGTATGCTTCAATAATTAGCCACTACTTAGTCAACAATTGAGAACAATATAGCGGAACAAACGTAGTCAGAAGGGAAACAAAATATGTTTTGGGCACCTGAAGAGAGGAGAAGAAAGAAAAAAAAAATTGGCACCCCCCTTTCTCCACGTATTTATTATACTGCTATGCTAATGGTTTGAAATGGTGATTCAAACTCTAGGTTTAACAAAATATCCAATTTGTTGTGGGTTATGCTACTCGGATAGGTGAGTTCCAGACAATGAATGTGTGGTACGTTCTCAATTTAACAATTGCGTCAGGCCAGAAAATGGTGGACAATGAACACTCAGTGTGTCTAAGTATTTGGCCCAGTATTATGATTTAACCTAGGGCATTATTGGTCCCGACTTGTCCCATGGGGCTTTTACATAGTTTGATTGGGTTACAGTGAACTTGTTTGAGAATCGGTTTAATGAAACCCTGACGATGCGGGATCTGGTTCCAGATGCGAGGCAGTTTGTCTGCCTTTGCCTGAGGACCAAACCAATGAGACCTGAGCTCGCAAATTGTTTTGCCAGTGCTGTGCTGGGACCTCACCAGTAGCTTGTCAGCAGTGTAGCACAATGGTTGGTATCCAAGCGTGCTTTTTCCCAGTTTTGGGTGTTTCCGCAGTTCACCGCTAGAACGGTGAGATATACCAACACCTGAGAAAGTGTGGTTCAGCAAAAAAGTTGTGGCCTGAGCCATTTCAATAGGGTCTGGGGGACGTCCCCCCCATCTGGCAAATGCACCTGCCACCGTGATGAGATGTTTGTTCCTTCGAACAAATTTCATGAGTCTTTCGACCCAATCCATTTGTGGAATTGGCCATACACCACACAGATCTTCTGAAGATTGGGGCTGAAAACACACTAGCCTTTTTCCAACAAGTGGCAGATATGTCAATTGTGGGAATGCTTGGTGTGTTTCCCCCATCATTTTGTGGTCCACCCATGGGTGATCGAGGGCCTGGGCCAGGCTCTCCCCCCCATGGCGCTGAGGCACCACGAATGAAGATGAAGCGTGTGTATCTGGGGCATAAACAAACAGGCCCTTGAGCATCCTGAAAGACGCACAGTAAGTGGCAAGTGGATCAAGTTGAAATGCCAGTGTTCTGAAAGAAGTGTTGCCACATGCACCAATTGTCATGTTAACTTTCCATTTGATTTGAGCATTCCGAAAAGCACATCCATCTGTGTAGATGGTGGGAATGTTTTTACCTTCATAAGAATCCAAGGGACTGTGTTTGTCTGGAACCACTGGTGCAGGAACAAGAAGAGAACAATCCTTTTGGTGCACGAACAGAGGATCACAGTTAGTCCGTGGCAAGGAACCTGCAGGTGTTCTGTGAACAGCTGACTTGTCAGCCCATGGAACAAAGATTTCACCGTTGACCGTTGTGTTAAGAGTGAATGACTTTCCAGCTTTTGGGTTGTACTCATCTACAGCCGTAGAGGGAGTCAATGCCCATGAACAGGTGTTTTGTTTTAGAATCATGGTAGGGGATTCTGAGGATGGTGGTTTCAGAACCCTGACAGTGAGCTTCTCATTGATTCCCGTGGAATTTGAAGGTTCAATGAGCTTGTGTGGCTCAATGTTGCTAGCAACATGATAGCATTGAACTCTATCCTGTGCCTTAGGACAGGGCAGGGGTTCGCAAACCTGTGCCCAGATTCTACGATGCTGAAAGTCAATCAATGGTTTGAACCGGTCAAGGAGGTCTTTGCCAAAGAGCAATGGGACGTTCTCCAACGGAGAAATGTGAATTGGATGGGTGAGGCTCATTGGACCGATGGCAACGTGCACCAGGGCTGCTGAATGCAGAGTGATACCAGTGTGCGAATATGGTTGAAGGTGAAGAGCACACTTTTTCAGAGGTATCTCTTTGTTGTTTCGGCGGGCTGTCGCCCTCACCTGGTCAAAAAGTGAATTTGACATTAAAGAAATGTCTGACCCCGTGTCCAAAAGAGCTTCATACCCGAACACATTTTCCAGCCAGGTGGCTAGGTAGAATTTTGGTGTTGAACCTTTCTCGGTTAAGAAACCCAAGAATTGTTTAGGTGGTGGATCCTCCAGGCTGAGGGAAGAAGCTTCCTCAGTGTGGTTGTTTTCAGCGTCTGGCTGTACAACCAAGGCTGCATTGGGGTGGATGGATTTCGCACCCCCCCAAGCAGGTTGATCTGGAGCTTGGACAATTGGCAAGAATTCAGATTCAGCATTGTCCTGCTTGCGTATTTCGTCACGAAATTGTCTGAGCAGACTGCCGTCTTTAGTGCTCAGGTTAGTTGGATATGTCTCATGCTTGTGCCCTTTAGGTGGACACCAACGTTTGTGGTGCTTTGGGCTCTTTCTCCTGAGCGGAGATTGAAGTTTGCTGGAGCTCTGTGCTCGAGCATGGTGCTGTGAGTGTTTGCCATTCCAACTGCGTTTTATCCTACCTTCCCTTCGATAGGAGGGCTTTTGGTCACTTTGCTGGGCCCAATGTAGGGACGAGCGACGCCAAGAGTGGAACACTCTCTGGTTTTTGTGGTTTAACTGGGTCTTAGGTGGCATTGGAGCCTTGTGTGCCCCTTTTTGCTTGACGTGGGAGGACTGCTCATTAATTATCAGGATGTCATTTGACTCTGATTTTTTATTAATGTTTTGTTGGAACTTAGCAAATCCTCTGAGAGCCAAATCACGCAGCTGCCGGCTTGTTAGCGTACGAGGGCAGGCTGCGACTCCAAAAGAGCGACTGGTGGAGGGATGGAGGTTTCTCACGAACAATGTTTTGAAAACTTCCTCTTCCTCCATTCCAGGCTCATTTCTATAGCCGAAATAAGCTAGCCTGAGGCGGTGATAGTACTGTAGGGGTGTTTCCTGGCGTCTCTGCTTAATTGCAAGAGCTGCAGCAAGGCCGGTTTGAACAAGGTGGTTGGAGAACTCATTCTCCAAAGCCTTGCAAAGAGCAGGATAATCTCTCTTAACCTGGGGTGGTTGGCGCTCAATGAAACGTCCAACTTCCCGACTAGAGGACACCTTAATGAGGTAGATTTTATCATTTACCGTGGCCTTGGGGAAACGGCGTAAGAAGAAGTCAATGTCGCGAAGATACTGGTGGACATCATTAGAACCGTCCGGTTCTGGTTCAAAGCGTGGGATGTTACGCGCAATTTTGTCCAAATCTCTATCAGAGGGTGCTTGAGGTTGCACAGAGGTCCCATGTGGCTGGGAACGCTGAGTGAACCTTGGTTCTACTGGCGCTTCAGCACCTTTAAGGGAGACTAGAGGGATTGTATTTGTGGATGGTTGTTGCTTAGGATCCGGAACCCCAGGGGTTCCTGATTTACCAGCTGTATTGATGGGGGAGTCTCCCTCCATCATCAGCTCAAATGTTAACTCTGTTTGGTCTCGAGTTAATTTGACTGCATTGTTAGCATGTGCTAATTCAGTTTGTAGCTCAACCTGTCTTGCAATAGCATGTTTTAGTTTTTCCTGTGACTGAGCTGCCAGTTGGGTAGCTATGTTGGCTTCCTTTTGAAGCAGCTGCACTTCGGTTTTGAGGTCTCTTTGGTTCATTTCAGACTGTACAGTTTTGTTCTCTAGGTCTGCAACTCTATCATTTAAAGTCACAATCTCTGCTTGGAGATTTTGAATGGTTTTGGAGGAAGCAGCAAGTTGATCCTGTGACAACAGCAGTTGTTTCCACAGTATTAGGGAAATCGGATCCACTTGTTGCTTGCCCTCAAGGATTTTAGATACACACTCATTGAGGCTTTTGGCAATTAGTGCATGGAGACCCCCACTGTCCATTTGTTGGACTGGGACGGTAAGTCCTGGGGGTAAACCAGCTGTAAGCTCTAAAAGAGCTTTTTCAGTGACACACATTTTGATTTACGTAAAGCACGTGGAATCAAACAATTTTGATGACAAACAAGTTTATTTTATGTACGAGTTAATTAGCATTGTGCCTTTTATAAGAAGAACATCTGTTAAAAGGGGGCGACCTAAGGTTACAATTAGTAGATTAATTTTAAAAGAATAGTTAGATTTGTTGTCAGTGATGCTAGTGAACAGTTTAATAACTGTAGGGCACTATACACAATGTCTAAATCTAAATATGGGTATAGTTATTAACTATGTACAGGATGGGAGAATTTAACTATGTATTAAGCACAGGTGTGCTGGGTATATGGTTGAGTAACTGATAACTGGATAGGTTTTTTTTTTTTTTTTTTTTTTTTAATGGTTAATTAATTAATTAATTTCAATCAGTTATTAATAATTGATCTTAATCGATCAATAATTAAGCTTAATTTATTTGAAGATGGTTGAATTAAATTGAAAATAATTAATTAACAAAAATTTAATTAACTTTACTTAATCAAATTGATTAAAATGACCAGTTAATTATTTTATGTTGTGATTAGTTACTCAATGGAGATAGCTATTTAGCTTGGTTCAATGTAACATAAAGAGTGATGTTTGAGAGAGCAGACCTGAAACTTAAATTTAACTATTTAATATTAACCGATTAAATGAATGCAGTTATTTGTTTACTTATTTAGAAACCATTTAACCAAACCACAATGCAAATTCCCTTTATTAACTTAACGAAAAGTTTGTTTGAAATTGGCACCCTCTGGCGACAGAAACTCTAAATGCACTCTACAGGATGATGGCAATTACACAAGTACAACACCAGGTGGCGACACAGCTATGTGGCTAAGTGGCTCCCTCTGGTGGTCAAACAAATGAAACGCACCTTTCTGCACTGTATGCAGTTACCCAAATCAAACACCAGATGGCGATGTGGCAGTGTACCCCCCCGTAGTGGTGAAGGGTAGTAAAACACCCTTTGAGTTTGAGTGTAAATAGTCAAGCTGTCCACCAGATGGTGGCAGAGGCCGACTGGTGGGAGTGGTCACGCCCACTGATGATGCCACGTTAAGGACCGCCCCTTGGGTCTGGGACCTGGTCAGCAGATTTGACTGACTCAGTCGACTGTGAATAGCAGAGGAGAAGGACTCGGCTGTCCGAAAGTTTAACACAGCAGCAACACACTTCACAAGATGAGCAAAGAGGATTTACATCCTGGCGTGGTTAGTTTAATCACGCACACAATAAACTTCCTGCCACTCAGGGTGGTGTTACGTAAAAGTTAGCTACTCTTTTACGCACGTGGAAGTGTCCAGTACTGCAGGATTTTACGGATTTCGCGCAAAAACCGGCAGTTTTAACTGGAGCGCGGAGTCAATGAGCCGGAGATCCGCGACTCAGACCTGCGCGAAGGCCTTATCAGATCAACACTGGCAAAATATGTCTATTTTACCGGAAACAGTTCGAACTTTATGTAAGTACACACGTATATACACGTATATACACCCGGGTTTAAGGTTACCCACACACGGCGGTGTGTCAACCAAGCTTATTTTACAAATAAGCGTAATGTTTCCAAGAGCGCTCACGTACCACACACACAACTGTACACGTTATACAGACACACAGGGGACCGTGCGCGCGACGCGCACACACAGCGGGGGACTGGCCAGTCCTGAATTGTAAACAAAAAACACGTGTAGAACATGTGCGTGTGTTTCTAACACGCTAGGTTTATGCAGTTAACTCCAGCTAGGCCAGCTAGCCAGCAGCTAACGCATTTAGCAATAAAAACAAAATACACTTTATTCTGCAACTTACAGCGCTATTTTCTGGAACTGGTTATGAAATGTGTATATTCTGGTCTCGCGGCGGAGAGCCAATAATAATCCTGCCCCACGTTGGCCGCCAATTTATGTAGCGGCTCAGTGGTTTAATACCTGGTGCTAATTGAGATGTTGAAATATTTTTTAATTGGGCGCCAGTTATTAAATTAATTTAATTAGATTAATTAATTAATTAATTAATTAATCAAATTAATTAATAACACAAGACATCTCAGGGTGTGGTTTCTACAGGTGACAGAAATTTTCATAACCAAGTTATCCAGAAAAACACACTGAAATGACAGGTTTTGTAAAATAAAAGTATTTATTAAATCACACAGATATGAGTAAATAATTCATTAAAAAGTCATAAATGTAGCCATTAGATATCAAATCATAGTGTAGAATAATAAATGAGAAATAAAAGAACAAACATGTTATAATACTGGTATGAAAGGAATAAAGATTAATAGAACTATTAAGTGAATATTTCTAAATAAGGGTCTAAATGTAATGAGGTCAAACTAATCAAATGAGAACACTAAAATAAGTAGATAAGTAAGATATTTTACGGCCTACAAAGATCATCCCTTTCGCCAAATAACTAAAAATTAATCTATACTAAGAAGAGAGTTAAGAACAATAACCAAACTAGACTTGACCAACCAAAACACCAATTACTGAGAGAAATACCCAAACTGCCTTACTCTGAGACGTCTACAAAGGGGGGTCCCCATCGGTTCGGTCCGCTGTTTAAACCTCTTGTTCGGCTGACATCCTGCACCCCTAGAAGGTCCGGTGTGGACCCATCCGCAGGGTAAAGATGGTGCTCTGTGGGCCAGCGGCGCACCTGGTCGACACCCACTTCTAGTCTCTGCACAGGGAAAGCCTTCCCTGGAGCTGGCTCGGCTGGCGTACCCTCTCGGTGATCCGTCGGTTGGTCTAGTTGGTTTACTGAACTATATTAACTATCTTGGCAAGCAGGAGAACTCCGTAGATCATAAAATGGCTTAGTTATTTAAACTAGGATAACTAATACCATTATGCTTGAAGAAGATTAAATGCACTAGTCTAAGAAAACTAACCTAAGATGACTAACTAACAGTTTATCCTTTCTTCATCTCTAGGCCCTCTCTAACCTCTCTCCTCTAACTTCTCTCTTCTAACTGCTTCCTTCAACCCATCTTCTTCCACTCTCCTCAACTCCAAACTGAACTGAGCTGCTTCTCCTCCAACTCTAAACTGGAAACTCTAAAACTGGCAACTGAACTGTGTCTGCCCAGTTTTACTATTAGTCTCTGTGGCCTGTTTGGCCCCTGAGCTATGATTGGCCCTGTGGCCCAAATGTCTGTGTTTTGATTGGTCTAGGAGCAATTTCAAACTTTGGTGGGGATTCACAAAGGGCCATAAACCCCCCCTCGCTCACATGGTCAGCATGCTTCAGCATTTTTCTAATAGATCAAACCAAAAGAAAACTCAATTAAACAGTGGATCAAAATACATTTTTCAGCATATCAGTTTGTGAGGATAAATTCAGGAAACACAATCTTACAATTGAATCACAATAAATGTAATATATATATATATTGCCCACAAACATGTAATATTCAAGATAATCTTAGAAATACAACGATGGATGGTACTCTGTCAGAAAGAGATCAAGAGTCATGTTATTATTTAAACCCAATTAAATCACTTAAAAGATAATACATGGTTAAACCACTGATAACCAAATAAAGCTAAATTATCAAATGCTAATTAAACCTTGTTGATTCAGACTTGAATGTGTAGGAGAATTCAATCAGGACACATCCAAACACATATACCATATACCAGACACATATACCATTATTTAGTAAACATTCTATAAAACACCTTTTTTATATAGTCAATATATATGTATTTTAAGCAAAATCTTCTGAGTGAGAAATTCCTCCCCTCTGCTGAGTTTAGATAAGCGGTTGGCATCGGAATTTACGATGGTGGGGGAAGGAGCTCTTTCTGCACCCCACAGAATTTGAGCCTGCAATGTTGAAAATGGAATCCCAAGCTTAGAACATTTCTCTTAATTTCATTAATCTTATTTCTAAGTGATTGCAGAAATAACTAGGCACAAACCCCTAAATTGGTACAACATTTGGTGAATTAACAATTTCCAAGGCATTAATTAAGTTTTGACACTCTCTTAAGTCCGCAGTCCCGTCCTAGTGATGGTGTTGCAAATGTTCCAAATGTTTACATTAACTCCGAGGTTTATGACTTGGAGGAATGTAAACAGAATTTTACCCTAAACTCGCATTTAGGGCTCTTGAGCGAGGCTGAGTGAAGAAATAGTCAGTAAATGTCATTTTGAAATTTAAGGTTGTTTGAAAAAAAGATTACTCCAAGGTTTTTTTTAGAGTGTTCTGGGTTCGAAGTTTCCTTATAGGCCGTAAAGTGGGGGTAGTGTGTGTTTGTGTCCAAGCAATGAAGAAATCCTCTGGTTAATCCACTACACGAAGTAGACACGATTCATTCTTTTGAAGTCTTCTGAATTAAAAACAACCTGGAAATCACGCGAGTGCAGGTCATTTTCAATTGCATAGCATTTTAAATCTTGAATGACACTGAGGCTTACATTACATCCGAGGCTTGTCATAACCGGCGCGAGATTAAAACGCCTAGACTTTCCTGTATTCAGAGGTTTCCAAATTAAATTCATGTTCTCCTGAAAAATGGGCTGCATTCTGTATTTCTGTAATTGACGTAGGCATTAAAAACAGAGCAGTGTCTTCTGAAGCTAAACCATGGTCTATATGGTTCAAAGTAAAACGAGCATCATCGCATCTAACCGTTTTTCCGACGTACATAGCAACGCTATATATATCCTTAAGAAAAACATATCCGAAGTAAGTTCCATCTGACAAACGCCAGACTTGATCCTTGAGCAACTGGTTCAGGAATGCTCTCATTGTTCGGTACCTTTTTAGATTCTCGTCTCTTCTTCTACAGATCCTCCCATATGGTCTAACGCGTAGGATTTCTGGCTTTCATCCAGACGGTCCGGGTTCGAATCCCGGTATGGGAAGCTTTGGTTTTCAGCAACCTCAGAAACACAAGCCATTGCTCCGTTCTCTCGTTCCTTCACACATCTCGCTAACTCTTAAATACACATTTCACTCGTAGGCTTGCTGTGATTGCTCCATAGGAATAACAACCTTATTGGTCAATACTTTTGGCGGGAATTTTTTTTTGACCAATCAGGACAATCTGAATAATGATGGGGCGGGGCTGGGGCGGGATGGGAAGAGGTGGGGATGGGGCAGGAAGGGGCGGAGGGATGGGCGGGGCGGTGTGTCACCATGGTTTAAATTACCTCATATCCAAAACATGAATGACGAATGGCAGGGGTAATTACAGATGATTGAAAACATAATTACTAACAGACAGCATCATAGGGTGATCTGAGGGGTCAAAGGTCACATTCCAGAAAAGGAGGCACGTGGTGTGGGGGAGGGGTCAAAAAGGGCACCTGTCAAAAAGTTTGATTGAAAGTGCCCCCTATACTCTCTCTTTCAGCTTTAACTTTAACCCTATTCCAACTGTAGGCTTAACCCTAGCTGTTTTGGTTATCATAACCCTAACCCTACTACGTGTTATAAAACTGACTAATAAGCATTGTTACGGTGTACATGTTAAGGTGTATATATATATATATAGGTGTACATGACAAAGTTGATTTAAAATGATTACTTCTAACAATGATTGAGTTTAATGCATTTATTTGATAGTTAATTTAATATAAAATAAATGAACCAACTAATGTAAAAATGAGCTTTGTAATATGAAAGGACTATATCTCTACTTGACAAAGTTGATTTGAAATTATTACTTCTAACAATGAGTTGAATGATTTTTGTCACGCAGCCTTGTTCTCCTTCCACACTACCGGACTCCATTTCTCAGAATTCCCCTGGTTATGACATCAATAATAACCTTTCACCTTCACCCAATCGCGTTACGCTCCGACGCTCTGATTCACCTGTATTCTGAATTACTTCCGGTTCATTCTTGTCTAGCTCCTGTATTTAAGGCATCCGTTTGTAAACAAACACCGCGAGGTATTGTCGACTTATGTTGCGTACTAAGCGTTTTCCTATGTTCTGTTTTTGCTTTCTAGTTACGACCCTGTTTTCGGATTATCGGTTTATGTCTTTTGTTTTGCCCTTATTGGATTTGTTGTACGGTTGGACTGTTTCAAACTCGGACTGTATTTTGTCTTCTGGTATCGGTGAGACTGCTGTTTGCCTGGCTTTCCTGTTAGCAGTATCTGTTAGCTTGCCTGCTAATAAACCTGTTTGTACTTTTAACTCTGCTTGCGTCACTCCTCTCTACCTGGCGTCACAATTTTATTTGATCATTAATTTAACATAAAATAAGTAAACCAACGTTTTATAGTTAAATAAATGCATTAAACTACTAAATTATCATTTGATGTCATATTTTGAAACCATGTATTCCGTTTATTTATTTAACAATACATTTTATAGTCAAATAAATAACTCAGTTAAAAAAAAAAATCTGTGTTTTCTATTTATTGCGTTTTAGTCATTTATTCATTTGGAGAGAGTACTTAGTGTGAAACTCGCTTGACCATCTAAGAATCATCTTGGTGGCAAGAATTTATTAGGAAATCCACTCCTGGTTAATATTTTAATGTAATCTTATCAGCACCTTTTAATTTTCAATGTACCCTTTATTTTTTATATTGTAAACTGTATGTTATACTAAAAATCCAAAAAGATTTTTGTTATTGTTGCCAACATTTTTTTTGCGTTACATTTTGAATGGGGAGCTATGAGGAGAATGACACTCGACTTTTCACAGGGTTCCCTAGGTCAAATTGACTCCAGATTTTGGCTACCCCCCCATTCTAAGGGATGCCGATCACAACTACGTAGGTCCCATGTAGGTCACACCTACAGAACTACGTCAGACAGAGAGATGCAGGGAGTTAATTGCTTGTTTCTCCACCAGGGGACATCCTACGAAACAAATTTGTGTCTCACTGGACTCCACTGCCCAAGACGCATCCAACGGTGCCTCAATGGTCTGTCTAGGTTGACCGGAAATTGTGGCTGCCATAGAAGCCCCATTCATTTTGGACTTAGGTTTTCGAGAACTCGGGGTATTTTTTCGTTACATTTTGAATGGGGAGCTATGAGGAGAATGACACTCGACTTTTCACGGGGTTCCCTAGGTCAAATTGACTCCAGATTTTGGCTACCCCCCCCATTCTAAGGGATGCTGATCACAATTATGTAGGTCCCATGTAGGTCACACCTACAGAAATACGTCAGACAGAGAGATGCAGGGAGTAAATTGCTTGTTGCCATAAGCCTAGGTGCTGACCTGGTGGATTTTCACAAAGTGCGGGTACCCCTACGGACTCGGGCACGGTAGGGACAAGTGCTTCGGATATGTGAAGCACACGACCACCCCTTGTGGCCTGCAGTGGTCCTGCGGCCCTAGCCCCACCCCCTCCCTCGCAGGCCCCTCCCACGTCTGAAGCCTTCGGTCCAATTCAGCCTGTAAAATTTCTTGCCTGTAGCACAAACCGTTCCCGAGATATGACCGTTTGAATGTTTCGGGCCTAATTTTACGCATAAATTAAATCGATTAAAGGTTCATATCTTGAGAACGGTTGCACCTAGGGACACCAAATTCGGCATGCTGAATCGGACCTTGGGTGACCCTACGACCTTTCTGGCCCTCGCGGGGCCCAAAAAGACACCCGATTTGGCCCCTAGGCCTACCCTTCGACCTTCTAGGGGCCATATCTCAGCGACCCTTTGACCGAGGGGCCCCATTTTCAGATATGTTACTCAAGGGGAGCCCCTCTAACGCATATCTGGAGTTTGGGCGCGCAGCGCCCCCCGCTGGAAAGAAAGCTTTATTTCAATATGAAACCAAACAACGGTCTTGCTGGGTCTAAGTCTGAGAGCCTCCTGCATTTACAAGTGGATTACAGAGGATGAAATTTCCGGGGGTTCTATGGAAATCTCGGTAGTACTAGTTGGCTAAAAATGGCAAAAAACCACTTTGGCGATCCCACACACTTTGGTGATACTTAGTCCTAAACATAAAAAAAAACTTTAGAAACACGTTTTAAGGACCTAAAATGCAAACCCATGACATGTCTGGTACTCTGTAGGTGTGGGGGTCCCAAAGTGTATTCGCAGTCCCAAACTGTATTTTTGCAGTCCCAAAGTGTCAAAAACAGGAAAAAGCTTCAAAAACTGCTCAGCAGGCATCAGGGGTGCACCCTCTATCATAATCAACATTTTTCTCTATTCTACCAGCTTCAGAAGAGAAGCCCTAATCGTTAGGGTATGTATCGCCAAAGTGTCTTGGATCGCCAAAGTGTTTTTTTTTTACTTTTGGCAAAACCAAAAGTCTCACCGGCACCAAACTTGTCCTGGTGGGTCAGCGTGCCGAGCCGCACCAAATGACCGACTGATTTGGAAATTAAAACACACCTTGCCCTATCTTCTTACAGCAATATTTTGGGTCAAAACTTTTGGTGTCATATGGTGCGGCTCATCACCCTGAACACACAGGTATGTATTTGGTGAAGATTGGGCTGATAGTTTGGCTAAAAATAGCAAAAAAACACTTTGGCGATCCCAGACACTTTAGTGATATAAGGCCCTAATTTTAAGAAAAAAATTAAACAGGGGTTATACCTTAAGATTTCATTGAACTTACCTTATGTCTTTTATATGTGGTCCTATAGATATTCAAAAAAGAGTCATTTCTTAACCAATCAAAGGATTTATTTCTCAAGAAACAACAATAAAAGCATTAACATAGATAATTTGCATATTGGAAAAATTGAAAACACGATAAGTATAACGTCAATCAAAACAGTAGTAAAACATAACAATAACATAGTAATAACATAACAATAACATAGTAATAACAATAGAATTAAAACACTATGTTTCCACTCATTTGTAAAACTATTTACAGTAAAAAACACACAAATAAACAACTATATATACAAAAAAAGTGTTATTTTGCCACTTTAAGCCAGAAAAACCTAAGTCTTTTCGCAGACCCCATTTCCGGTGAACCTAGGCAGACCAATGGGGTACCGTTGGATGCGTCTCGGCCAGTGGAGTCCAGTGCCACACGATTTTTTTTCGTAGGATGCCCCCTGGTGGAGAAATAAGCCATTTACTCCCAGCATCTCCCTTTCTGACGTCATTCCGTGGGTGAGACGTACATGGGACCTACATAGTTGTCTTCAGCATCCCTTAGATTGGGGGGTAGCTAAAATCTGGAGTCAATTTGACCTAGGGAACCCCGTGAAAACTTGAGTGTCATTCTCAATTTAGAAACATTTTTTTAACACAAATATATGTACATAAAACATTTGAATAACAAAAAAAAAGTATTTACCAGCAAATAAGGGTGGTGCTGGCCATAATGACGCTGAAGGCTGTCAACAATGGCCCCACACCCACCCTCTGGGCAGAGGAACTGGCACTCCAAGCTAATTAAAACAAATAAAAAGTAACAACAAATAAACTCAATTATTACTGAATATTAGAATAATTATTACATTATTACACAATCAGCTGGTGAATTGGATCCAAGTGCACTGGTTTATGGAGTTAGGAACAAAGTTCACCAATGTGTCACTGATGTTCACCGTCACGTTGGTACCCATAAGTCACCCGACACCCGATTTTGCCCCTGGGCCTACCTTCGGACCTTCTAGGGGCCGTATCTCGGCGACCCTTTGACCTAGGGGCCCCAGAAGCCCCATTCATTTCGGACTTAGGTTCTACAGAGTTCGGGGTATTTTTTCGTTACATTTTGAATGGGGAGCTATGAGGAGAATGACACTCGACTTTTCACGGGGTTCCCTAGGTCAAATTGACTCCAGATTTTGGCTACCCCCCCATTCTAAGGGATGCCGATCACAACTATGTAGGTCCCATGTAGGTCACACCTACAGAACTACGTCAGACAGAGAGATGCAGGGAGTTAATTGCTTGTTTCTCCACAAGGGGGCATCCTACGAAACAAATTTGTGTCTCACTGGATTCCACTGCCCGAGACGCATCCAACGATACCTCATTGGTCTGTCTAAGGGGAGCCCCTCTAACGCATATCTGGAGTTTGGGCGCGCAGCGCCCCCCGCTGGAAAGAAAGCTTTATTTCAATATGAAACCAAACAACGGTCTTGCTGGGTCTAAGTCTGAGAGCCTCCTGCATTTACAAGTGGATTACAGAGGATGAAATTTCCGGGGGTTCTATGGAAATCTCGGTAGTAGTAGTTGGCTAAAAATGGCAAAAAACCACTTTGGCGATCCCACACACTTTGGTGATACTTAGTCCTAAACATAAAAAAAACTTTAGAAACACGTTTTAAGGACCTAAAATGCAAACCCATGACATGTCTGGTACTCTGTAGGTGTGGGGGTCCCAAAGTGTATTCGCAGTCCCAAACTGTATTTTTGCAGTCCCAAAGTGTCAAAAACAGGAAAAAGCTTCAAAAACTGCTCAGCAGACATCAGAGGTGCACCCTCTATCATAATCAAAATTTTTCTCTATTCTACCAGCTTCAGAAGAGAAGCCCTAATCGTTAGGGTATGTATCGCCAAAGTGTCTTGGATCGCCAACGTGTTTTTTTTTTACTTTTGGCGAAACCAAAAGTCTCACCGGCACCAAACTTGTCCTGGTGGGTCAGCGTGCCGAGCTGCACCAAATGACAGACTGATTTGGTTATTAACCCTTTGCTTCTGGAGGAAAAAAACACCTTGCCCTATCTTCTTACAGCAATATTTTGGGTCAAAACTTTTGGTGTCATTTGGTGCGGCTCATCACCCTGAACACATAGGTATGTATTTGGTGAAGAATGGGCTTATAGTTTGGCTAAAAATGGCAAAAAAACACTTTGGCGATCCCAGACACCATGTCTATTAAATGTTAGTTGAATGTCAGTTGAGCATCAACAGGGCCATAAAGTGGACCATCCAAGTAAAGTGTTACCCAGGTAAGTATAACAGGTGAGTAGAACAGGTGAGAATAACAGTGCTACTTTGTCCGAACAAACAACAGGAGGTAATTCTTACCTGCTGATGCATGTAGAATCCCTCAGGAAGATGAAGTCACCCTTCAACAGCCTTCCCTCTCCGGCATGGATAAGAAATCTCCGTACGTGGGAGACACAGGTGTTGACATTATCCTTCTTTTTCATCGAAGGGTTGCACCCACTGCAAAAGTCTGCAAACCTCTGCAACAACTTTTCTGCAAACAATAATTTTAAGAACTCAAAATATAGTTTAAAATAAAAAAAAACTGTTAGTATGGATGAAAAACAGAACTGTACTTACCATATTTTGGATTTTCACCGCGTCTGAAAGAGTCCCGTCGGGAAATTTTTTTCCGGAGTTTTATGGTGGGGCTCATCACAAACTTCTGAACATATCTGGATAGCTCTGCAGACTTCAATTGGCACACTGGATTCTTGCAGTCATCAGTTCCAAAGCGAAGCTGCGACTGCAGTTCTAAAATCTTCTTCTCCATCTCTTTTTTTTCCATAATGCAGGTTGGGTCACTGCAGGATGGCTGCATGGATTCTTCTGACACAACCAATTCTGTGGTACATGTGCCTGGAGTAAATTGTGTCTCAGGCACAAATACCACAGAATCGGACTGTGTAGATGTTCCAGGAACAGAGGGCGAAGGCACAGGAACGGCAAAAGAGGTAGAAGGGACTGGATCAGCTGGAGTGCTGGTGGCCAAAGGTGAACCTACATCCAAAAATGTGGCGAGGGGTATAGTGGGTTTGGATGCCCTCAGTGAGGAAAGCTCATTCATAATGTGCTTCGTCTTAGCCTCACTCACATATGCCTGGAGTATATGGGCCTTCAAAAACAGAAAACAAAACAATATTTTTTTTACATATATTTTAATCACCTATTATACGTATGAACTACTGATTTTACTAAACAAGTGAGGTTACCTCCATGTCCATATGCACCTCTGCATTGTGTCGATCAAGCCTTTTAACCCGGGCCGTGCAGTGAGGCACTGCACATTTAAAAGTGGCTTTAATCCTTAACAATACAAAACAAAACAAACAAGAACAAAATATGAAATTTTATATTAAATACATGTAATAACATTTTATAACTTGTTTATTACACTATTACAATGTAATTAATTATTTATTACCTGCCACTGGACAACTGCAAAAGCAGTTTTTTTTCATCAGGGTTAGCCACCCCATGAAACTTGACTAGGTGCTGTGGCAGGTGGGCATAAGTTGCCCTGCACACAGGGCACGTCTGACTGCGCTGAGACATTCTAACCGAAAAAAAAAAAGAGTAACACTTTACTTGGATGGTCTACTTGATGGCCTTGTTGGCACTCAACTAACATTCAACTACATGTCTATTAACCTGTTAAGCTCCAAGCCTATTTTTAGCATTTTCCGACTGAAATTACATACTCACATTTGAAGGCTTATCACTCTAATATTAATATGTGATCTGGTCTGACCGTGCAGGTAAACACAAGCAGCTTTTATCTCTGAAGACGCGCGGCTACACGCTCTTTTGGCTGTAATTCAGGAACCGCAAACCCTACAGTGAAAAGGAGCACAGTTTCAGTCATATTTCGTGCTACATGTTTATTTTCTGAAATGAGATACATATAAATAGACTAGATAACCGAAAAGCAGAGACTCTCAGCTTTAAAATGGTATATTGGGTGTCTATATTGAACCTATGACTATTCATAAACATATCCAGATATGAAATATGATATTTTTCTGGCCCGCCGGCGGGCCAGGGCGTGTTAAGAGGTTAAATGTCTTCGGGGATAACAAGGAAACGCTCGTTCCGAAACCGGGGGTCCGGAGCTTTTTGAAGCCGGGTGCTGAAGCTCGGGGGACCGAGGCATCAGTCCGACGGCTCCGGGCCGACCGGTTATCGTGTAAGGGCAGATTGAGATATAGACGGGCCGTCTACGACTCCCTTGGATAGGTTCGGAAAGGTCCTCCCCCTGACGGAGGACCCCCCTGGAGGCTAACCCGCTGGGTCGGGTAGGAACGCACCGCGCACGGTGGCCACGGAGGGCCGCGCGGTTGCCTACCCAGGCGGGCTTGGTAGTCCATTCGATCGGGTCAAAATAATAAAAGAGATACCCCCCCTGGAACCGTCTCTGGAAGTTTGGTTTTTCCTCCGTACCGCCTGGGGGGCGGGGGGCGGGACGGAGGCCGACCTGCGGAGCTTCATGGTCGGGTAGGATCGGGTCCGTGTTATAGTGTCCAAAAATCCCCTTTGGAACTATTAATGGGGCTTTATTTAAGCTCTGCCATGCTTAGAAATGAATGGAGAATCATCTCCAGTGCTTGGACCCCTAGTCATTGCCACTCTCCTCAACAGTCCGACGGCACCCCTTTGAAAAACCCCCCGACGAAAAATCCTCCAGAGCGCGGGCGAACTCGCTCCGAGGCCGACCGAGGTGCACCTTCGTCGGGTAAGAGAGTCGGCCGAAGGGGGTCCGAAATCCTGGAGCTCGCCACCCTCACTAGAAATCCCGTGAAATGGTAGACCAAAAGTGGGGACTTAGAAATTTTAAGCACTTTTTCGGGCTTACCACTATAGTAAAATGAACAAAAGTTATGATAAGATGTGAAACATTTTTTATTTTATTTTACATTTTAGAGCCATAACGGTAATGAGAACACAATAAAACGGTAAAACATGGAACCAGAAAAACAAGCAAATTTCAGTGACTAGGGTTTTTTTTCTGACTAAACTAATGTCCAGCGCGCAGTGGATAAAACTGTGGATTATAGGAGACTGGACTGATGGATTCTCTAACGTGTGGACTCGTTTTGAAGGTAAGAGAGCGGGGGAGCCGCTGGTGGAGGTGGGGGGGTGGGGGGAGTGATCTGGTCTGACCGTGCAGGTAAACACAAGCAGCTTTTATCTCTGAAGACGCGCGGCCACGCGCTCTTTTGGCTCTAATTCAGGAACCCTACAGTGAAAAGGAGCACAGTTTCGGAATCCGGAGAGGCAGATGGTTCGAATGGTGTATAACATGTCCGCATTCCATCAAATATGAACGTATGAAAAACGGAAATATGAAAATTATGATTTCATATTTTCAAAACCAAGTCATATTTCGCTCTAAATGTTTATTTTCTGAAATGAGATACATATAAATAGGCTAGATAACCGAAAAGCAGAGACTCTCAGCTTTAAAATGGTATATTGGGTGTCTATATTGAACCTATGACTATTGATAAACATATCCAGATATGAAATATGATATTTTTCTGGCCCGCCGGCGGGCCAGGGCGTGTTAAGAGGTTAAAACGTCAAAATGCAAGTTACCTTATTAGTTACCTCTTAATTTCAACAGTTGCATTCATTTGTATGTTTATAGATGTATAACAACCTGCTGTAGAATTATTTGTATATTATATAAGTAGTAGTCATTAACGTAAACTTGGAATTTTAAAGAAATTTTGTCTTTTAAAAATCTTAAAACCCAGTCTTACAAATTTTAGAGTACCTCCCTCCTCCATCAGCAGCCTCTTAAGAACACTTAATGACCCATCAGCCCTCCTCCATCAGCAGCCTCGTTAGGACACTTTAGGGACCCATCAGCTATTCACATGTTAAGCGCGCGAGTTAGCGAACACGCCCCCCGTAACACAGGTATAAGTGGAAGCACACTTCTTCACTAGTTCACTTCTTTCCCTACAGACTGCTGATCCAGGAACACACCGCTGAAGCTCTACACTGCCGACTGCTTGTTCTCCGTTGCTGATCAAGGATCAAGAAACTCCGGTGAGTAAAGTTTACCTATAGCACTAATATAGATTATGATGCTATCCTTAAACTGGTGTCTAGCTAAACAGAAAGTTAACTAGGGTTAACTAATATGTATTTCTCGGTATAAGTAGGTTATAAGGGCGACTAGACGGGCAGGTGGACACATTTTGCGTTTTCTAATAAATTTGTTTTACTGAGTTAGGGGATTTGTTTACCAAAGCGTCTATGTTTACCAAATTGTATATTTTAAGTTTTTGAATAAGGGTAAATAATAGGTATTTCTCTGTATACGTAAGTTTATAAGGGCTACTAGACGGTCAGATGGACACATTTTGCGCTTTGTAAGACCTTTGGTTAGGGAGTTAGGAGGTGTGTTAACCAAGAAGCTCTGGTGTAAGTAGAAGCACACTTCTTAACTAGTTCACTTCTTTCCCTACAGACTGCTGAATCTCCGCTGCTGATCCAGGAACACACCGCTGAAGCTCTACACTGCCGACTGCTTGTTCCCCGTTGCCGATCAAGGATCAAGAATCTCCGGTGAGTAAAGTTTACCTATAGCACTAATATAGATTATGATGCTACCTAAACAGAAAATGCAGAATAAATGAAGCTGAATTGAGCAGGCAAGTTGAAACGTCAAAATGCAAGTTACCTTGTGTAACTATGATTAAAGCTAGTTAAAACAAGCAAGTTTTTTTAAGTGTACACCATAGAAAGCAGGTTGACTCAAGGTATGGATTGACATTAAGTAACCTAATGTGTGTTTCAAAAGATGTTGTTGTCATGAGTTTCGCTTAACTTATATATTTATTTTTTGATTGGTACGTGCGTAAAATACACTTACTCCACCTACTCCAAAGCGCTGGATAGCACAATTTATTTGTCCTATGTTTAAAAATGTGCTCATTTATTTCAGATGGCTCCCTGTCCAGTTTGCCAGAAGGTGCTGTCCTCCATCTCTGCGCACCTTTCCACAGTACATCATGTGGAAAACGTAGAGGAGAAGAAGATCCTGATTCAGCTGGCGAATCAGAAAGTGTCGATCCTGACATCTCCGTGTCCTGTTCCGGGATGTGGGTATCAGAAGTCTCGTCTTGACCGCCATCTGACCAGCTGCCACCGGGACCTGTCCGACCAGGCCAGGGATAGATACATACAGACGGCACAGAGGATCAAAGCCATTACTCTCCTGAGAGAGTTGAGGGCCAGCAGTCCGAACGTGCCCATGGCCACTCGCTTGGACTTGGCTGCTGCTGACGAGTGAGTGGCACTTTCTAAATAGCACTGTTAGTTAAAAGTTCATATTTATTTTCATGTCTCTATTCTAATGTGTTTTTTTTCCTGTCTTTCATGTTTATCTCTCTGATAGATCTTCAACGCACGACTACGACCGAGTACTCGAGTCAGCGAAACCTGGCGTCCTCGATATCAGTCGTAGACTGAGAATGGGACAACAGGTGGAAGAGAGTCTGCAGACACTGTTCCGGTACATCTGTGAGGCGATACTGCTGAAGGAGCATCAACTGGCAGAGAGTGCTGTGCTGAACTTCAAGGTAGCTTTTCTTGCTGTCCTTAATGCCTTGCATTTCTCTCAAATGTTTTATAAATACAAACTGGCTAATGAAGATATATTTTTTTCACCCATACAGGTAGAGCATTGGGTAGCTCGAACCCCGTCAGCCAGTGGCATTGTCCTTGACCACTTTGACATCAGTCTGACTACCCAACAGGAAGAGGTACAAGATGTATAATATAGATGTATAATTTAAAATTCAGTTTTGAATGTAGTTTGTCAAATACACTAAATGAATAATGTTCCTTTTTTATTTTTTGTTTCAATACAGTGGCTGGAGATGTACTTCGCTCACATCAGGTCATGGAGCGTGAAAAAGTCCAGCCCCGATGTTCACGATGGAGGCAGCTTCTTTCTCAGCCAGAAAGGAGCTCCTGTGGTTAATCTGCAGCTTGATATGAAGCGGCTATGGGAACTGTAAGTCCATCAGATTAAAGGCTCATTCAAAAGCACTGCTCCACATATAGCTTTATAATAACATTGTGTGTGTCTTTTTTTTTTTAACACAGGTATCCACAGGCTTCAGGGACCGACCTGCCAGCAGTTGCCCCCAGTAGCCAGCCGAGGTAATTTTAAGCAAGGCATCTTATATAACAAACGCTGTTGTTTTTTCACTGTTGTTGTTTTTACACATGGATTGATCTTTATAACACTCGCCCCATCTTTTAGCTCTGCTGCAGGTTCTGAAGAGGGGGACGATGAGCAGCCTTCCTGCTCACATGCTGTGGGACAGGCAACTGGACAGCCACAGGCTCAGAAGAGGGACCACTCCCCTTCATCCTCTTCATCGGATGGAGACACTGAAGAGCCTAGTGGTAGTCGGTAAGCTTTGTGTCATTTCATAAATGAATAAAAGGCATCTTTATATGAGCATGATTGAAAGCTTGTTGTTTCAGACAGTGCTGTCAATATGTGTTCTTATAATGTGTGAATGTCTATTTCAGCTCTGCGATTGCAAGGAAGCGGAGGGCTAAGTCCACCTGGCTTAGTTTTCTTGCCCTGTTTCCGGTGACTGTTCATGCCACGACACCCACATCTGAGGAAATTGTCGGCGGTGGGTTTGATCGGGAATCCCTCCGTTACTTTCGCAACAAATGGAGGACAGTCCAGCGGGAACAGCGCATCCAATATATCTTGGGTAATGACTTCCTCTCTCTTTTATCAACACACAGTCTCTGGGCAACAAGTCTTATCTATGAAGAAGAAAAAAATAGTATAAATTTAGAACCATTTGTTTTACATAAATATATGTACATAAAACATTTAAATAAAAAAAAAATATATTTACCCGCAAATAAGGGTGGTGCTGGCCATAATGACGCTGAAGGCTGTCAACAATGGCCACACACCCACCCTCTGGGCAAATAAACTCAATTATTACTACTCTGTTACACAAGTAATAAAATAACCCATACGTGTATTTCTGTCACATGCTCACGTTCTAACCAACTAAAATATCCTCTCCATTTTTCACAGACAAGTTCAAGTTCAGGAACCACCCCGCAGAGGCCAGGGTATACCATCTGCTCCGTGCTGAGAACTGGTCGGCCAACTGTCCAAGCGCCATGGATGTGGTCACGTCTTGGGTCCCCGTAAAGGACCACATCAAGAGTCCGGACATCATCCGGTGCATTCAGGCACAGTCTTGGAAAGGACTTTGCCTGAAAGACTTTGGGCCACCAAAGAACAAAGGTAAGGCCATTTGATGTTATGCCAGGATTCTATTAAAAGTGTCATATTTAAATTTTTTTTTTTGCAATTTTTATATTACCACCCTAACCATTAACATTTTTAATATTACCACCCTTACCATGAATTCTTTTTAATAGTACCACCCTAACCACTATGTCTTATTCTCTTTTGAAGGGGTGATTGCGACGATGCCCTTTTCCAAGGGAGAGGTGGTGTGCGACTACCATGGAGAGTACGTCACCCAGGAAGAAGGGAAGCGGCGAATGGAACAGCTGTTCGACGAAGCCTGTTACGTCTTCTTCTTTGCGGGATGTGGGGAAAAGGTCTGCATAGACGCCCAACATTCTCCATGCCAGTGTCACCCACACCAGGACACGTTTGGTCGTCGGATGAACCATTCAAGGAGAAGTCCAAATGTGAAGCCACACGTTTTCAAACTTCCACTCCCAGAGGGAACAAGATGGCATCCCATTTTCCTCGCGCTTAAGGACATCCAAGTCAACGAGGAACTTCTTTGGGACTACGGTGTCCTCTGCGACGAGGGATTTGGAGGCGAAGCTGCTGCACTGGACTGGTTGGCTAGTTGAAGTCCTGGACAACAACCTACCCCTCTGCCATCTCATACGAACTCACTGCACGCGGCACTTTACTTCACCCTGCACCACAACTCATTCTGTACCTGTACTGTCGCCTACTATACTTCACACACACACACACTGGGCTTTGGGCTTTATTTAATTTGGTCAAATCTCTTAAAATGACAAGCAGACATTCAAGTGGGCTGATGTGGGTGAAATCTGTGGACTGACCATTGGGGGCGCTATTAATGATATACCTGTTTGTTAAATTAAAAAAAAAAAAACGAATAAAAAAAAAAATAACAGAATAAAGAAGCTAGCAGTTATCTAACAGCCCGTGGCTTTATCAAAAAATCTTTAATAAATTTTTCTGTTTTGGAAAATTAAGTTTCTAAATAAAGAGCATTTTTGAGACGGACAGTCCGATTTTGTTTTACATTATAGTTCAACCTCACGGGCCAGATGTTTCTTGCTTGCAGGCCGCCTATTGCCGACCTATGACCTAATACCTATTAGAATATAATTAAACTTATTTTACACTGTATTATTATATAATTACTGTATTTCAACAAGAAAAAAGAGACATTTCTTGAACATTAACAGATTTATTATATAAAAAACACAGAAAAACACAAAAAAGAACAACACTGCACACACACACACACACCAAACTTCAGATAAAAAAACAAACAATAACTATTTACAAAAAAAAAAAGCTGCCCAACCGCACACACATTTTTTGTAAATAGTTATTGTTTGTTTTTTTATCTGAAGTTTGGTGTGTGTGTGTGTGTGTGTGTGTGTGTGTGTGTGTGTGTGTGTGTGTGTGACTCCGTTTAGAGCTTGGTTTGAGGCAGAGTCGTTACAGAGCCGTTTCTATCAGTCGGGGAGGAGCTTCTTCACGCTTCTTCTGGACGCTGTGCCAAACTCCATACCCGAAATAGATCAGCAGACCTGAGGTCAGAATGAGAAGAAACAGCTCAGTTTTTGCAGATTTTACCATATCTAGTGGAGTCCCACAGGGTTATATTGTAGGGCCTATGCAACTAATGGTAATTCTGACAATAATGTAGCTATGAAAGCAAAAGTAAGTCTATTTTACGTAAAATTGAATATTTCCAATCATTACTCAGATACTTAGAGTTAAATCAACTTATAATAACTTGAGTTTTGTCTGTTTTCTATTGGTTTTGGCACAATTTATTTGCATACTGGGTATTTCCACCAGTTGCTGACCCTCACCATCAGTGTGTAGTCACCCCCCAGGCTACCTTAGGTAAACTTGGTTTGATGTACCGTATTTTTCACACTACAAGGTGCACCGGATTATAAGGCTCATTATGCGACTCTAGTAAGGAACAGGGGTGTCCCCATGTTTTCCTTCTAATTCAGCTGGTCTATAAAGCTAAGCTAAGTTAAGTAAACAAAACTGTAATTCTTAAAAAACATTTTCTTTTAAAGTTAAACGAGCGCTGGATGTTAATCTACACAGATTTATCTCCTTAAAACGGGTTATCTGGGTGAATAAAGCACTTCTGTTTATTTACAGTTAGATACGCTTAGATTTCCAGAGTTCCACTAAGACTAGCTGCGGTTAGCGGCTAATGCTGCCCGACAGTGCTACACTGAAGAACCCTGAGTGTTCTGGTAATCCAGGGCAACATTAGCTAGTGGTTCGTCCTACCAATAATACTAGCCTCTGAACGTTGAAAGAGATAGCGTTTGGCATTGTTAGCAGCTAATGCTAATGTTCCAACAGTGCTAGCCAGGGATAGCAGCAGGCTACAGGCTGATTATTCTCACCTCTGAACGGCGAAAGAGGTAGAGCTTAGAGCGGCTAGTGGCTAATGCTAATGCTGCTCCAGCAGTGCTAACTGGGGTTTACAGCAGGCTACAGGCTGATCCTTCTCACCTCTGAACGGCAAAAAAGCTAGCACTTAGCACAGTAAGCAGCTAATGCTAATGCTGCTGCAGCAATGCTAGCTGAGGTTAGCAGCATACTACAGGCCGATAATACACACAATCTGACTGATAAAATTCATAATTTTTTTTTCTGGAAATTTAAGGATTTTAAGTGTGCCTTACAGTGCGAAACATACAGTAGGTTGTAGGTCATAAAACCAAGCTTAGCTGCTAATTCATATTTTAGTTAAATAAAATCAAAAGGAAGACTAAATACAAATCTATTTTTTCATCTGAACATAAAATTTGACATTTTTTAATGGTGTTTATGCTGAGTGTAACTGAGGTGCTGGTGGATGTCGGTGATTCAGGGTCGCCCTCATGTCTATGTTACCTCCTGTCTCTCTCTCTCTATCTCTACCATTAATAAAGCTGTTACAGTCAGACCTGCTTTAGCCATTAGCCGCTAAAACTGAAACTGACGTACTGTAGTTTCAGCCCTCAGATGAGAACATTAGTCGTATTTGTTGGATTTGATTTGGTTTAATTTGTTAAAAAAACTTTCCAACACAACAGTGGAAACCACAGCTTGAGATGTTCATCTTACCTATTGCCATCCAGACGGCGTAGCGGATCCACGTATCTGCTCCCAGCTGAACCATCAGATAAACATTCACAAAGGTGCTAACCACAGGAAGCACCGGCAGCAGAGGAACCTGCAGAGTTTAGCATGAACAAAATAGTAAATAGAATAATATAGTATATTAATATAGCTATTTATAGGTTTATGTTTGAGTAAAATGAACATTGTTGTTTTATTCTATAAACTACAGACAACATTTCTCCCAAATTACAAATAAAAATTCAGAGCATTTATTTACAGAAAATGAGAAATGTCTGAAATAACAAAAAAGATGCAGAACTTTCAGACCTCAAATAATGCAAAGAAAACAAGTTCATATTCATAAAGTTTTAAGAGTTCAGAAATAATCAATATTTGGTGGAATAATCCTGGTTGGTTTTTAATCACAGTTTTTTTTCATGCATCTTGGCATCATGTTCTCCTCCACCAGTCTTACACACTGCTTTTGGATAACTTTATGCTGCTTTACTCCTGGTGTAAAAAATTAAGCAGTTCAGTTTGGTGGTTTGTTGGTTTGTGATCATCCATCTTCCTCTTGATTATATTCCAGAGGTTTTCAATTTGCTAAAAACAAAGAAACTCATAATTATTATACCCCCATCTGAAGAAACTCAACAATAGATGAGAAAACATGGAATGCTGGTGAACCTTCCCAGGAGTGACCGGCCGACCGAACAAAATTACTCCAAAAGGGCATGAAGAACTCATCCAGGAGATCCCAAAAGAACCCAGAACAACATTTAAAGAACTGCAGGATCTCACTCACCTCAGTTAAGATCAGTGTTAATGATTCAATAATAAGAATAAAGAGACAAACGGGTAAAAATGATCTCCATGGGAGAATTGCAAGATAAAAAACACTGCTTTTTACATACTGAACGTAAAATGTAAAACATGGTGGTGGTAGTGTGTGTGTGTGTGTGTGTGTGTGATGATGGTCTGGAGCTGCTGGACTTTAACTTGCTGTAATGGATGGAAGTAGGAATTCTACTGTTCTCTAACATAAAATCCTGAAGGAGAATCAGAATCCGTCCATCTGTTCCTTACTGACCTCAAGCTCAGGAGTACTTTACTTGGGTTCTGTAGCAGGACAATGACCTAAAGAACACAAACCTCTAAAGTTCACTGTCTCTGAATGGATTAAAAACTAAAAACTAAATGAAGGTTTTGGGGTTAAAGGTCTAGTTAAAGTCTGGATGATTGAGATGCTGTAGATGATCTTAAACAGGACTTTTATTCTGGAAAATGCTCCAATGTGTCTGAATTAAAACTGTAATTCTATAAAGAAGAGTGGAACTAAATTCCTCCACAGAGATGAGAAAGGGCTAGATTGGTTTGGATAATCTTAAAAATATCAGTATTACAAAAAATCCCAGCTGGGTGACTCTCACCATGAAGGCAGCTTTGACGCCGCTCTGTGGTTGCCTCCAGATGATGATAACGGTGATGAGTAGACACAGCAGAGCTACGGTGATGATCAGGATCATCCACCACTCGCCCACCGACTGTATTCCCTTAGTCAGGATCACACTCAGAGCCACTGCAAGAGCAACTGCACAAAAAAAACAGACAAAAATAGGGTTTTTCAGTGAGACTGAGGTGGAACTGTATGTAGATAAAGGCATGATGTTGTACAATCAAACTACTGAAAACCAAAAAAAAAAAAAAACGTTTTATTGCTTTAGTTTAAGTGATATTAGAATGTTTTTTACATAAGTAGTAGTTCCCAGCTAGACATTATTGAAACATTATGAGAATGTTAGAAGTGACGTTCCCAAAACTTTTTGCAACAGTGATGTTGCAGCAACGCTTGAAAGGGTTTAAACATTCTGAAAATTTCTGATATAATAATTGGTTAATTGTAAACCAGCTAGACATTCTGGATACATTATACTGTACGTGTACACTTAGTTCTGACCCTGCAATGTGATTGGCTGAAAGGCGTTCTATGAGTGCCGTTTTCAGCCTGTAATGCACTGTAACCAAAGCTCTCCATGTGTTACTCCACGTACAGGTAACCCAGCAACGATGCAGCGCTTACAAACCAAACACAAACCAAATACGATGTGATTATACACCACTGGGGGGCGCTGGTCTCCATAGAGGCAGTGCAGAAAAAACATGTCTCTAATAGGTGGCGTAGACAAAGACGTGGCCTTACGATTTAAAAATATGCATTAATACACACATTTTCAGCCACTAATATCAGGTTAAGAGTTGTTATTATTAAAATAAAAGCTTAAGTGTATATATTTTTATATTTTCTAGTTGATATTGGGTGTTTTAAGCTGAATGTAATTTAAAGCTTGTAATTTCACAGTTCCTGCTGCTGGGGGGGCGAGGTAAACAAAACTTTCTTAAAAAAAAATAATAATAAATAAAAATCAGTCAAACGAGCGCAGGACTTTAATCTACACAGATTTCTCTCCTGAAAACTGTTTATTTGGGTGAGTAAAGCGCTTCTGTTTATTTACAGTAAGATTAGATTTCCACAATTTTGACTGAAATGGTTGATAATGCCATGACAAGCAGAGCAGCAATTAAACTATTTTAACTGGCGGAGTTTTATAACAGATCCTATTTTCTCCTCCTCTTTAACTCAAAATCTTTTAATAAACAGTGATAATGCAAAACAAAGCAGTTACAGCACGAACTTCAAGTGTATTATTGCATTTATTATACCACAATTCCATTATCACTGTTTATTGAAAGATTCTGAGTAAAAGAGGAGGAGAAAATAGGATCTGTTTGGTTATAAAAACTCCAGCAGTTAAAATAGTTCCATTGCTGCTCTGTTTGTAGCTGCGTTTGTGCAGTTTGGCTTGTAAGCGCTGCATCGTTGCTAGGTTACCCTGTACAGTATGTGGCGGAGTAATACTGTACATGGAGAGCTTCGGTTACAGTGCATTACCGGCTGATAACGTTACTCATAGAGTGCCTCTCAGCCAATCACATTGCAGGGTCAGAACTAACTGTGGTATAATAAAGATTCTAAAAAATCGATGATAATCGATTAATCGTTGATTAAATGCAATAAAGAGCAATAAGTTTACAGGACTTACTGGTGCAGATGGTCAGGTACGACACGACGCTTGAACTTGTTGAGGTTGGTGAAGACGGCGGCCGTAGAAGATTCCACTTCTGCTTGTAGTTCATCTCATTTGGATCTGCTTGGTATCTGCAGTCATACAACGTTTGTTTTTTAGATTGCAGAATGTCCATGTTGGTTTTTCCAATATACTCAACTGGCCCAAAGAAACAGTCGCTAAAAAACGAGAACGTTAGCAGTGAAGTCTTTGTTCAGAAGAGTGGAACGTACCTGAGGATGAGGATACAGATGGCCACCAGGGTGTAGGCAAACAGTGTCCCAATGGACATCATGTCCACCAGAGCCTTCAGATCAAACACCAGAGCCATGATAGCTGTAAAACAGGTACACTGATTCCTCACATTCTGTTCAACTTTAAAATTACTGCTATCTGTAAGATTAAGTCCTATTCTATTGGCAATACTTTCCTACTATAGGAATTAGACAGGCTGTGTGTGTGTCAGCAATGGATGCAACTAAGTAGTTGAATGCAGCGATTTTCTCTTTCTCAACTGCAACCGTCTGGTAACCACTTAGCAACCACCACCAATATTATAGCAACACCTTAACTACCACCTAGCAACCACTTAACAATGACATATCAACCTTCATGTATACCATTGCAACACCTTAGCAACCACCTAGCGGCCACCACAGATACCCTCGCAACACTTTAGCAACCAGTTGGCAACACCATGGCAATCACCCAGAAACCACTGAGCAACACTATAGTAATCACCACAGATACCATTGCAACGCCTTAGTAACCACCTAGCTACCACGTAGCAATGACATAGCAACCAATACAGATACCATACCAACCCCTTAGCAATCAGTTAGCAACACCATAGCAACCACCACGGTTACATTGCAACACCTTAGCAACCACCTAGCGGCCACCACAGATACCAATGCAACACCTTAGCAACCACCTAGCCACAACTTAGCAATGCAACAGCAACCACCACAGATACCATACCAACCCCTTGGCAACTACCTACCAACCACCACGAACACCTTGAAACACCGTAGCAATAGCAGATACCATAGCAACACCATGGTTACCAACCAGCAACCACCTAGCAACACCATAGCAACCACCACAGATACACTGCATCACCTTAGAAATCACATAGCCACAATTTAGCAATGACATAGCAACCACCACGGTTACATTGCAACACTTTAGCAACCACCTGGCAAACACTACAGATACCCTTGCAACATCTTAGCAACCAGTAAGCAACACCATAGCAATCACCCAGCAACCACTGAGCAACACTATAATAACTACCACAGATACAGTACCATAGCGACACCATGGTTACCACTCAGCAACCACCGAGCAACACCTTAGCAACCACCTACCAACCACCACAGACACATTGCAACACCTTAGCAACCACCTAGCAGCACCATAGCAACAAATGCATAGCAACACCCTAGCAATAGCAGATACCATAGCAACACCTTAGCAACGACCTAACGACCACCACAAACCACCTAGAATCACCATACCTAGCAGCACCATAGCAACAAGTGCATAGCAACACCCTAGCAATAGCAGATACCATAGCAACACCTTAGCAACTCCTTAGCAACCACCACACACACACTGCAACACCTTAGCAACACCTTAGCAGCACCATAGCAACCACATGGGATAGCATAGCCACCACCTAGCAACACCTTAAAAACAACCACATTGCAACCACTTAGTAACACTATAATATGACATGAGATGACCCTACTAATCAGTGTGAGCCACATTAGCTGTGCAATGATCCTCTGTTTCCCTCAGAAAATTCACTTTTTTTTGTTTTTTATTAAATTAAAACTACAAGTAACAGAGCTGGTGAATTCTCAGGTGTGTTACCTGCCACGACTCCTGAGGTGAGGGTGGCGATGACGGGACTCTGGCGGGAGCTGATGTTACTCAGAGGTTTGAAGAGCAGTCCGTCTCTAGCCATGGCGAACAGGACCCGGGGCATCGGGAACATCATCCCCAGCAGACTGCAACAAAACAATTTGTGCACAGCATAATCTTAACCGGAAACAACTGCGTACATTTAATAGGCTATATGTCATACTGGGGATTAGTGAAGAACTCAAAAAAACATTTTGTGATTTTGTGAAAACTTTGATTTTCATTGGTGCACTTCTTTTCTTGATATTTATCAATAGCAATTACAGATTCCTAAGGTGTTTTCAAGCTTAGCAGCAAGTCTACGTATCTTATTCCCACACTATTGAAGCAATTATCGCTTGTAAATTATCGTAAACATCTGGGAAACCCTGTCATGAGTAGCTGTGTTAAAAAGAGTTTTGATTTTAAGATGTTGAAAACAATTGATGCAAATTCTCTAAAAACGAAGGATTGAAATGTGTGTTTTATCACAGCTGATTTATTCTAGTCTCAAACATTATGAAGGCAGTGTATTATACGTATTACTAGGAGCACTAAACTGAGCAATAAACGTCTATTTTCTGGTGTATTTTCATCCGTAAGGCGCACCGGACTATTAGGCTCATTAAGCGACACTTAGCAACACTATAGCAACCACCATGGATACCATAGCAACACCATGGTTACCACCAAGAAATCACTGGGCAACACTATAGCAACCACCATAGATACCATAGCAACACCTTAGCAAGCACCTAGCAACCACTGAGCAATGACATAGCAACCTCAATGGATACCATAGCAACAGCTTAGCAACCACCTAGCAACCCCTTAGCAATGACATAGCAACCTCAATGGATACCATAGCAAAAGCCTAGCAACCATTTAGCAACATAGCAACCACCACAGATACTATCGCAATGCCTTAGCAAACAGTCAGGAACACCATACCAACCATGCAGCAACACTATAGCAACCAACACCGATATTATCGCAACCCCTTAGCAATCAGTTAGCAACACCATAGCAACCACCACGGTTACATTGCAACACCTTAGCAACCACCTAGCGATCACCACAGATACCCTCGCAACACCTTAGCAACCAGTTAGCAACACCAAAGCAAACCCCCAGCATCCACTGAGCAAAATTATAATAACCACCACAGATAGAGAACCACAGCAACACCATGGTTACCACCCAGCAACCACCTAGCAACACCATATCAACAACCACAGATAGCACAGCAACATCTTAGCAGCCACCTAGCCACAACTTTGCAATGCCACTGCAACCACCACAGATACAATACCAACCCCTTGGCAACCACCTACCTACCACCAGGGACACAAATCGAAATGTGAGCATGGGTGTCGCCATGTTTCACTTCTAATGGGGAAGCTGGGGAAGCGCCTAATTAAACAAAACTGTAATTCTTAAAAAATAAATTTTCTTTCAAAGTTAAACGAGTGCTGGATGCTAATAGCAGATTTCTCTGCTGAATTTTTTTTATTTGGGTGAGTAAATAGCTTCCATTTATTTACAGTAAGCTTAGATTTACAATATTTTGTCTAAGGGTGAGTTTTCAGTGAAGTTTCTCCAGCACTAAGGCTGGGTTCAGCAGCATTAGCATTAGCATTAGCCGCTAACTACAGTGGATAGCGCTAGACTAAGGAACCAACTAGCGGCTCATCCCATGTAGCTTATTACAACATGGCGAACACGCAGACAGCTCAATATACTCACCTCTGAATGGTGAAAGAGCTAGCACTTACTGTGGTTAGCAGCTAATGCTAATGCTGCTGCACCCAGCCTTAGTGCTGGAGAAACTTCACTGAAAAATCACCATTACAAAGTGCTGTACTTCAATGTTAAAGTGGCTTTACTTCTCCTTAATACCTGACTGGTAGAATTCATACATAAGGAGCACCGGATTATAAGGTGCACTGACTATTTTTAGACAAATTAAAGCATTTTATAGTCAACACAGTTTATTTTACAGCTGTATTTGCCTTTTTAACAGCACAATCGGTCTCAACCTGTTCCAGACCCATTTTAACTGGACTGAACTGCATTAGCTGTTACTGGAATCTCTTAAAGACCAGCATTATCTGTCCTGTAAATCCTGACGAGTAAATGTTTAACTTTTCTCAGCATCGCAGAGCTCGGCATTATCCATCACACACTCATTACCAAGCGAATCAGGAACCATTTGGAGTCACGAGTTTCCGCTTGCTCGTCTTGTAAGAAAAGACAGTGGCGCCTCATGTTGCATCGAAAACGAGCCCTAGAATATCTAGGTTTAGTAGAATAAAGAGAGTTCAAAAGAAAATCTAGCAGAACCAAAAAAATACAGGTTTAAACATGCCAATTTCACATCCCCAAAACTGTTACATCACAGTTTTGACTGATAAAATTTGCATTCCCAATATTCACATAAACCCAGTGCACTAGTGTAAGCCATTAGCTGTGTCTAGGCTGCATTTCTCAGCTACTTCTACATCATAGAAGATTAGGAGGACGCAGCTGATGTATCCTTCACATTCTTCAGTTACCCACACATAACTGTGCACATGCATTTTTTAAATATAGGTATTTTTGTTCGAAATATATTTAATTTCCCTGACGAAATGATGTGGGACCTTTTTGATGGGCGTGGTGTTCTGGAAATATCTATCTTGGCAACAGAAAACACAGGATGTCATACCTGACTGGGATCAGGCAGAGAGAGAGAGAAAAGGGAGACACTGCTGGGATGGAATACGAAGCAGTTGTGCTTATTAAGAAACACGGGAATAATATAAAACTCAAAAATGGAAAACAAATGAAAACACAATGAACATGCAACAATAACTAACTGGGGAAAACTAGAAACAAACTTAGAAACTGACAAATAAAGTGGGACTGGGCAAAGTAAAGAAAAAGCTGAAAAACGGGAGAAACGGAAAACGGCCAAAACAATAAAACCAGGAAGTGGCCAAAACAATAAGACCAGCGCGTAGCGCAGTACAAAGGGGAAAACAGGACAACTAGGCTACAAACTAGAACGAAAAACTACTAAGCAGAGCTTAGGGAAAATGGCTAGACTAAAAAACTCAAACTGGGCAAAGAAACAAAATAAGAAAATATAACAGAAAATACTTAGGCAAAGGGGACTCCGGGAAAACGGGAAGACAGGATCGTCTGAGAGAACGCTTTGTAAGACAGCTAACAGGCTGGAACCGCAGGGAAACACAGACCATGATAGTGACCATTACTCGGCGAAGAGTGGAGGAGAGCAGCGTGCTTTTAAGCTGCTCTCCGCAGCTGAAGCCAGTCTGTGATCAGGGCTGAGCAGCCGTGTGTGTGTGTGCTCTGAAGGAGCGGATGTCCTTATACGGGCATAGTGCTCTCTCAGAGTGCGCCGGAGGGGGGGGCGCGGTTGCTCAGGCCTGACACAGGAGCTCCACTGACTGAATAAAACCTAGACAGACGCCAACAGTCAGACGTTCATCGCTATCTTGACAACTTTTACATCAACAATAAACAGAATAGTAAATAAAATAACATTGCTGTTCCCGTAAATGAGCTGCTGGAGCTCCTTCACAGCGTCAACCAGCAGCTCAGTTTCCTCTGCTGAGAAGAGTCTGTTGAACACGTCCAGGTAGCTGCACCGTTAAAATAGCAATCCACCAAAGTCAGAGCTCACCTGACTCTTAAAGGGAATGATGAGCAAGAGACACTCTGATTGGTTTTTTTATTTCACATTACGCCCAAAATGAACCACACCCATGATTAATTAAGAGAATTAGTACGTCTTTTACGCAATTTGAGCTAAGCAAAGTGTACTTTTCTCATCATTACGATAGCAAAGACACACTGACACATTCTAAATCAAGTTGCACAGTGCAAGTTTCATCCCTTTAAATCGCAAAAAGTAGGGTCCAATGACTGATAACTTAATATATTAAATGTAAGACAATGTTTTTTTTACTTTAGCATGTAAAACATGAACATTATATTGAGTATCTTCACATTTTTATGCCCAAATTTGAGAGATTTTAAGCAAAACTGTAGATTTTTAAGATTGAAACACATTTAATATAGGAAATTAAACAACAATAGCCCACAATACTTACAGTATATCCCCTTTTCTACAGGTTTGTTGGTTTATTTCACGTTATGCCCAAAACAACCATGATTAATTAAGAGAAATAGTGCATGTCCAATGGGTGTACTTTTCCCGTCGTTATGATAGCAAAGACAGTTTAATTAGAACCCCAGTCTATAATAAAGGTGGCCACATGAATTTTTAATAATTTGATCACAATTTTGCCTTTTTGAGTTATTTTCAGAGGAAAGTAAATACACACTAGAATAGAATATATTTTTTGCAGAGACGTAAGTAGTGTACTCACTTTTGGAGGATATTGTATTGATTTTCTTTTTGTACTTGAATTTGTTTATTTGGATGATGCATTCTTAATTTATTTTAAGTTTTTTTTTATTTAATTGTGCATTTTATTTCATTTATTTTATTATAATGTTGTGCAAATGTAGTGTCTGTACCTTCAACTGTCCTTATTTTGACCATAAAAAAAAAAAAAAATTATATATATATATATATATTCTTTCTTTTCTTACTTCTGTCTTTTATTAAAAATAATGCAACTTTATGTTTTATAGAGATTTTTGGCTAAAATTTCTTTATCTAAATGTTACATACTGAAAAGATACTTATTTTACCTTGGGTGAATTGACAAATATCTTACAATTATGATTACTTATCTTAGTATCTATAATTACATAATCATTGTGTGAAACCTTGTATTTTATACGCATTAACCAATCCTCACATTATATTTGATCATTTTTATTACTCACGGTGTATTTTACACGCATTTATATAGAAGATTAACCAATAATCAAAATATATTCTTTACATATATAGTAAAACACTGTTTGATCAGGCATGTGACTAACACAGACTCTATTATGACAAATTAACCCACATGATACATAAGGCATTTACTAACACATAGGATCTATTGTATGGCGGACTAACCACGCGCTACTAACACATTAACATATAACATATGAAATTCATTGTGCGACTTGTGTAGCTCATGCTTGAAGTATTTCGTTCACTGCATGTCTCAGACTAACGGCCATCAATCATCAACTGGTGCACTCTGTACGAACTGAATTGATACAAAGGAGACTTCGGGACGAACAGTGTGGCCTTTCTCTCTCTGTGTGTAAAATCCTTCACCTATCAAAGCGGGAGGAGGACGCACGCACATAGTGAGGGCGGCACTGTCTAATTACTGAAACAATATCACACTGTCCGGCTGGACACAGTCAAGGCCAAACACTAGTGGTCCGGTCAGACATGTGAATCTTGAGTACTAACACGTGAAATTATGCATATTAACATGAGCTAATCGTTAGCAACGCCTCATCAGCAGGTTTCACGTCATTTGGGGTATAAACATGGAGTCGGATCAGAGGGGTTCAGAACTTTTACTGGGACGGCTGTTAGACGGTCTTTCATGTGTGGGTTCTCCTGAATATTCAGTACTTTGTAATAAATACTTGGTTTGCTTTCAACTCCGCTCCACCTGTCTGCGACTCTCTATCAAAACGAACACGTAGGGGAGTTGTACCCTGGATGAGGGGTGGGTGTGGACCCATCTTACATTTTCTTTTCTACAACAATACCCAAACCTTCCCAGTCTTTTAGCAGAACACTATATTACCCAGAAGGCGTTTTTATTGCAGTATATTGTGATGTATTGTTATTGTTGCGTTTCATTGTTCTCATCACTGACCTTGTGTGTAAAGCCAGTGAATTCAGAACCCCTGCCAGGAAAAGCACCCTCTCTCGGGAGCGTACCCACGTCTATTAAGCTTTAATTGCACTTAGAAAATGGAAATACCCAAGATACTGTTCTAAGCTACGCTGAAATAAGGAAAAAAGAACCTGCAGCTTCTCCCGAGAGAGGGTGCTTTTCATGGCAGGGGTGCAGAATTTGAAAGTAAAAAGATAATTTTAAAACAATGACTTGACTTTGCTATGTCAGTGTATGTAATATTTAAGAGCAGTATTACCTGGTGGAAAGCGCACACTGTGATCCCACAGCTACAACGTACTTGGCCGGATCCCAGCCCACGTGGGTGAAGGCTACGGGCAGCGGGCTCTGAACGCTCAGCTGGTAGTACGGCATCATCAGCGTGAGAGCGGCAGACACGCCAAAATACGCCACAAAGCAGATGAGCAGAGAAGCTACGATACCGATCGGGATGGACCTCTGGGGGTTCTGGACCTCCTCACCTGAAGAAGAGAGAGAAATCCAGGAAAGAATGCTAATAATCGTATTTTACGGACTATAACATGCAATTAAACATACTTTAATATCCCTAAAAATCATCAGTATTAGCATTAGCCGCTAACCACAGCGCTAAGCTCTAGGTCTTTCCCTGTTCAGAGATGAGTATTATTATTATCAGCCTGTATCCTGCTGTTAACCCTGGCTAGCACTGCTGGAGCAGCATTAGCATTAGCCGCTAACCACAGTGCTAAGCACTAGCTCTTTCCCTGTTGAGAGAGTTGAGTATTATTATTATCAGCATGTACCCTGCTGTTAACCCAGGCTAGCACTGCTGGAGCAGCATTAGCATTACCCGCTGACTTTTACACTAATTAATTACACTTTTTGTTGTTGTTGTTTTGGTCGTGTTTAATTTTTAGTTAACTTTTAAAACCTATGATTTTATGATTCCTACTAAATTCTTTTTTTTTATCTTATTTGTTTTATATCTTATTATATCTTTTTATTTATTTATTATTTTTCTTTGACAATCTGATTTACTATGAATTATTCAGAATCCCTTAATAATTATTCAGTATCTACTATGAATTATTCAGTATCTCAATTCCTACTATTTTTATTGAATTTGTTTTATATCTTATTTTAAATGATCTTATATAACTTTATTAAAATGCTGGGTCTTTTTATTGGCTCAGCTACACTGTAATGTAACTGTAACTCAGTTTAAATGTAACTGTAACTGAGTTTAAATAAAGGTTGATTGATTGATTGATTAATTGGTTGATAGATTGATTGATTGATTGATAATATATATAGGAATAAAGGAGGGTAGACTCACCTGTAGTGGCGATACAGTCAAATCCCACGAAGGCATAGAAGCAGGTAGCGGCTCCCGCTAACGTTCCCTCAAACCCGAATGGGAAGAATCCTCCCACTCCGTCATTCACCGGAACAGTGGAGTTTATACTTGAGTTTCTATAGAGAGCAGAATACACAATACAATACATAATCAATACATTATCAATACATTACAGAAGAACATTAAAATTATACATTTCTAAAGATCTAATATAAAACAGAAACTCTTACACTGAGACTGTGGCGTTGATGATGTCCTCCTCAGTTAGCTGCCAGTTCGCAATATCACCTGAATTAATCACATATCTCATTAATTATTCAGTACACACTGTGAATTATTCAGTATCTAATATGATTTACACAGTAAATACTATACAATAATCAGTATGCACGTTCAACTATATATTATGTATTATGAATTGCTCAGTGTATGTTATAAATTATTCAGAATCCACTCTAAATTATTTAGTGTCCACTATGAATTATTCAGTATCTACTATAAATTACTGAGTACTTCTTATTATTTAGTATTCACAGTTAATAAATTCAGTATCTACTACAATTTTTTCAGTATCCACTCTGAAGCATTCAATATCCACAATGAGTTATTCTGTTTCTACTATGAATTATGTAGTATCTCCTATAAATTATTCAGTATCTACTATGAATTATTCAGTTTCTCCTATGAATTATTCAGTATACACTATGAATTATTCAGTATACACTATGAATTATTCAGTATCTCCTATGAATTAATCAGTATCTACTATGAATTATTCAATATCCACTATGAATTATTCAGCATCCACTAGAAATTGTTCAGTATCTACTAAGAATTGTTTAGTATCTCCTATAGATGATTCAGTATCTATTATGAATTATTCAGCATCTACTATAAATTATTCAGCATCCGCTAAAAATTGTTCAGTATCTACTATGAATTATTCAGTATCTATTATTAATTATTTAGTATCCACTTTAAATGATTGATTATCTGCTATAAATTTTTCATTATCTCCTATTAATTATTCAGTATCTACTATTAATTCTTCTGTATCTGCCATGAACTTTTCAGTATTCACTATGAATTATTCAGTATCTTTTATGAACTATTTAGTGTCCACAATGAATTATTTAGTATCTACTATTAATTATTCAGGATCCAATATAAATGATTTAGTATCTACTATTTATTATTCATTATCTCTTATTTATTATTTAGTATCCACTCTGCAATACTCCGAATCCACTATGAATTATTCAGTATCTACTCTGCAATACTCAGAATCCACTATGAATTATTCAGTATCTACTCTGCAATACTCCGAATCCACTATGAATTATTCAGTATCTACTCTGCAATACTCAGAATCCACTATGAATTATTCAGTATCTACTCTGCAATACTCAGAATCCACTATGAATTATTCAGTATCTACTCTGAAATATTTAGTATCTACTATGAATTAATTAGTATCTACTATTAATTATTCAGTATCTCTTATTAATTATTCAGTATCCACTCAGAAATATTTAGTATCTACTACAAATTATTTAGTATCTACTATTCATTAAATTATTACGTTTTTATATAAATTACTTAGTATCCGCGATGTATTATTCAGTGTGTACATATCCAGTATCACCTTTGATGAATCCAGAGATAATGACGAATAGCAGCACGACCACGATCACCGCCGTGAAAATCTTGTTCACTATCGCAGACTCTTTCACTCCGAACGCGAGGATACCTGATGAATCACAATAATTAATTTAATTTAAAATATTTAATAACATTCAATAAGTAATTAGTAATTAATTGTATATGAGGTATATAGGTATATACTTGCCTGCTAACAGCATGATGAGTGCAGCAGCGAAGAAGTCTGGGTAGGGGGCGAGGCCGGGGAGGTTCATGGCGGCGTGCTGACTCAGATAATTAGCGATAACGTTTCCGATCAGGTCGTCAATGGTGCCGCTCCAGGCCCGGGCAACACTGGAGGTTCCTGCAGGATTACAGCCCGTCATAAAATCAACCAATCAGATCACTGATAATCACTGACACAACTTTATCACCTGTTAATCATTCAGCTCCAGCACTCAACAACAACTCCAACCTCAATCACTGCACTCATTCATTTATATTATATTCATATTAGATACAGGGGTTGGAGAATGAAACTGAAACACCTGGTTTTAGAGCACAATAATTGATTGTGGTGACGGACAGTTCTGGTGGAAACAGGAGAGTTGAGGTGCACATTGAATTCTGCGTGATTTGATCAGCCGTGGTTTTATGTTTTTTGGATACAATCCGGGTTAGCACCCGAACATCCCTTTCAGACAGCTTCCTCTTACAGCGTCCACAGTTAATCCTGTTGGATGTGGTTGGTCCTTCTTGGTGGTATGCTGACATTACCCTGGATACCGTGGCTCTTGATGCATCACAAAGACTTGCTGTCTTGGTCACAGATGCTCCAGCAAGACGTGCACCAACAATTTGTCCTCTTTTGAACTCTGGTATGTTACCCATAATGTTGTGTGCATTGCAATATTTAGAGCAGAACTGTGCTCTTACCCTGCTAATTGAACCTTCACACTCTTTACTTTTGCTCTTATTGGTGCATTGTGCAATTAATGAAGATTGGCCACAAGACTGCTCCAATTTAGCCATGAATCCTCCCACACTAAAATGACAGGTGTTTCATTGTCCCTATAACTGACTAAATAAAAAATAAATAACGTAAAATAAAAAAAGCTTTAATTCCTTCTCCTTCTGCTATTACCAAACACAATTCTGGTTGTGATAACGTGACATAATACCATTTTTTGCAGTGTGACATAAAGCAAATCAATAATTTGGAGTATATGCATGTATAAATGTATAAATGTATAAATAACCTTTCTAGATCGCACCTTATGACGTGTCCCGTCTTTAACGCCCGGGAGATGAAACATACAACATATATTAGACAAACATTAACATATAATTATTTTATTATAATTTACTTGAATTTAGGCGTCTAGACGCTAAAATGCCCATCAGGCACTTTATTAAATTTGGTTAATTGCTTTCAAGTTTATAATGTTATACACATATTTCTAAATATGTATATATCTTTCTTTAAATCACAGCGCTCGTCTGCTTGTTATACAGTTGGTTGTTATATTATCTTTTCCTATTTAAGTTGTAAATTTCTTGTAACTTCTAAGGCAATGACATCTTTGTGACCAAGAAAACAAAATATTTCCTTTTCAGTAGTTAAATTGAAAAAGGTTTTTATGCTCACCTTTCCTTCAGCATTGAAGTGGATTGTCTGTTCTTTGCCACAGGATGTCACAGCTGTTTGTCTCTAATCGTCACTGATGTATCTCAGCTAATGGGCTCTTTAACGTTGGGCGCCAGAATGTCGTGCGTTATTTCACGACTCTTCTAGGCCTCCCAGAAAGGGAAGCCTGGGCTAGCTAAAATGAGCTCTTAAAAATTATCTAGTCATGCATCGATATAAAAGTTTTAAGTTCAAAAGAAAGAAGATAAAAACAGATGAGTGCCTCAAGTTTAAAGAAAGGAGAAGACGAGTCTTTCCGAAGTTCTAAGTTGATCTTTTATTGTTCTTGAAGTCAGCCAGGAAGCTTCAGTCTTCTGACCACACAAAGGAATACATGCTCTTTTATACAGTATCTGGGTGAACAACGGTGGGGGCTTTTGGCACACCTGTTTTTCACTTGGGCACTCTTCTCGTGAGAGAAAGCTGAGTCAGCAACGTCTGGGCTTTTTTCCAGCACCTCACGCCTTGGTACAGACTGTACAGGCCTCAGAGATAGGGTCAGACACCTGTTTTAACAGAACTTAGTGAACTCTAGACTTTTTATCCAAATATACTATTATAAAGGTAATATAGCATATATTGATCACCAATTTAGGGCCCACATCTTCCATCCAACTACTAAACCAGGGCAAACCCTGCTTAGTTTCCGAGATCAGACGAGATCGGGCGTTCTCAGGGTAGTGTGACCGTAAGCGATTGCAAAACTCTCATCAAGACAACTTATGCGACTTCATCTATGTTGGGTTTTAGATTGCACACTGGTAATGTATATCAAGACCATGGTCATAGAAGCAAGAGGGGAAAAGCTTACAGCACCTGGTATTCCCAGGTGGTCTCCCATCCAAGTACTAACCAGGCCAAACCCTGCTTAGCTTCCGGAGATCAGACGAGATCGGGCGTTCTCAGGGTAGTGTGACCGTAAGCCATTGCAGAGCTCTCATCCAGACAACTTATGCAACTTCATCTATGTTGGGTTTCAAATAACAAACTAGTAATGTATAACAAGACCATGGTAATAGAAGCAAGAGGGGAAAAGCTTAAAGCACCTGGTATTCCCAGGTGGTCTCCCATCCAAGTACTAACGAGGCCAAACCCTGCTTAGCTTCCGAGATCAGACGAGATCGGGCGTTCTCAGGGTTGTGTGACCGTAAGCCATTGCAGAGCTCTCATCAAGACTACTTATGCAACTTCATCTATGTTGGGTTTTAGATTACACACTAGTAATGTATAACAAGACCATGGTCATAGAAGTAAGAGGGGAAAAGCTTACAGCACCTGGTATTCCCAGGTGGTCTCCCATCCAAGTACTAACCAGGCCAAACCCTGCTTAGCTTCCGAGATCAGACGAGATCAGGCGTTCTCAGGGTAGTGTGACCGTAAGCCATTGCAGAGCTCTCATCAAGACTACTTATGCAACTTCATCTATGTTGGGTTTCCGATAAGAAACTAGTAATGTATAACAAGACCATGGTAATAGAAGCAAGAGGGGAAAAGCTTAAAGCACCTGGTATTCCCAGGTGGTCTCCCATCCAAGTACTAACCTGGCCAACCCCTGCTTAGCTTCCGAGATCAGACGAGATCGGGCGTTCTCAGGGTAGTGTGACCGTAAGCCATTGCAGAGCTCTCATCCAGACAACTTATGCAACTTCATCTATGTTGGGTTTCAGATAACAAACTAGTAATGTACAACAAGACCATGGTAATAGAAGCAAGAGGGGAAAAGCTTAAAGCATCTGGTATTCCCAGGTGGTCTTCCATCCAAGTACTAACCAGGCCAAACCCTGCTTAGCTTCCGAGATCAGACGAGATCGAGCGTTTTCAGGGTAGTATGACCGTAAGCGATTGCAGAACTCTCATCAAGACTACTTATGCGACTTCATCTATGTTGGGTTTTAGATTACACACTAGTAATGTATAACAAGACCATGGTCATAGAAGCAAGCGAGGAAAAGCTTACAGCACCTGGTATTACCAGGTGGTCTCCCATCCGAGTACTAACCAGGCCAAACCCTGCCTAGCTTCCGAGATCAGACGAGATCGGGCGTTCTCAGGGTAGTGTGACTGTATGCGATTGCAACACTCTCATCAAGACTATTTATGCGACTTCATCTATGTTGGGTTTCAGATAACACTCTAGTAATGTATAACAAGACCATGGTCATAAATCAAGAGGGGAAAAGCTTACAGCACCTGGTATTCCCAGTTGGTCTCCCATCCAAGTACTAACCAGGCCAAACCCTGCTTAGCTTCCGAGATTAGACGAGATCGGGCGTTCTCAGGGTAGTGTGACTGTAGGCGATTGCAGAACTATCATCAAGACTACTTATGCGACTTCATCTATGTTGGGTTTCAGATGACACACTAGTAATGTATAACAAGACCATGGTCATAGAAGCAAAAAGTGAAAAGCTTACAGCACCTGGTATTCCCAGGTGGTCTCCCATCCAAGTACTAACGAGGCCAAACCCTGCGTAGCTTCCGAGATCAGACGAGATCGGGTGTTCTCAGGGTTATGTGACCGTAAGCGATTGCAGAACTATCATCAAGACTACTTATGAGACTTCATCTATGTTCGGTTTCAAATAACACACTAGTAATGTATAACAAGACCATGGTAATAGAAGCAAGAGGGGAAAAGCTTACCGCGCCTGGTATTCCCAGGTGGTCTCCCATCCAAGAACTAACCAGGCCAAATCCTGCTTAGCTTCCGAGATTAGACGAGATCGGGCGTTCTCAGGGTTGTGTGACCTTAAGGGATTGCAGAACTCTCATCAAGACTACTTATGCGACTTCATCTACGTTGGGTTTCAAACAACACACTAGTAATGTATAACGAGACCAGGGTCAAAGAAGCAAGAGGGGAAAAGCTTACAGCACCTGGTATTCCCAGGTGGTCTCCCATCCAAGTACTAACTTGGCCAAACCCTGCTTAGCTTCCGAAATCAGACGAGATCGGGCGTTCTCAGGGCAGTGTGACCGTAAGCCGTTGCAGAGCTCTCATCAAGACTACTTATGCAACTTCATCTATGTTGGGTTTCAGATAACAAACTAGTAATGTATAACAAGACCATGGTCATAGAAGCAAGAGGGGAAAAGCTTACAGCACCTGGTATTCCAAGGTGGCCTCCCATCCAAGTACTAACCAGGCCAAACCCTGCTTAGCTTCCGAGATCAGACGAGATCGGGCGTTCTCAGCGTATTGTGACCGTAAGCCATTGCAGAGCTCTCATCAAGACTACTTATGCAACTTCATCTATGTTGGGTTTCAGATCACAAACTAGTAATGTATAACAAGACCATGGTAATAGAAGCAAGAGGGGAAAAGCTTAAAGCACCTGGTATTTCCAGTTGGTCTTCCATCCAAGTACTAACCAGGCCAAACCCTGCTTAGCTTCCGAGATCAGACGAGATCGGGCGTTCTCAGGGTAGTGTGACCGTAAGCCATTGCAGAGCTCTCATCCAGACAACTTATGCAACTTCATCTATGTTGGGTTTCAGATAACAAACTAGTAATGTATAACAAGACCATGGTAATAGAAGCAAGAGGGGAAAAGCTTAAAGCACCTGGTATTCCCAGGTGGTCTTCCATCCAAGTACTAACCAGGCCAAACCCTGCTTAGCTTCCGAGATCAGACGAGATCGAGCGTTTTCAGGGTAGTATGACCGTAAGCGATTGCAGAACTCTCATCAAGACTACTTATGCGACTTCATCTATGTTGGGTTTTAGATTACACACTAGTAAAGTATAACAAGACCATGGTCATAGAAGCAAGCGAGGAAAAGCTTACAGCACCTGGTATTACCAGGTGGTCTCCCATCCAAGTACTAACCAGGCCAAACCCTGCCTAGCGTCCGAGATCAGACGAGATCGGGCGTTCTCAGGGTAGTGTGACTGTATGCGATTGCAACACTCTCATCAAGACTATTTATGCGACTTCATCTATGTTGGGTTTCAGATAACATTCTAGTAACGTGTAACAAGACCATGGTCATAAATCAAGAGGGGAAAAGCTTACAGCACCTGGTATTCCCAGTTGGTCTCCCATCCAAGTACTAACCAGGCCAAACCCTGCTTAGCTTCCGAGATCAGACGAGATCGGGCGTTCTCAGGGTAGTGTGACTGTAGGCGATTGCAGAACTATCATCAAGACTACTTATGCGACTTCATCTATGTTGGGTTTCAGATGACACACTAGTAATGTATAACAAGACCATGGTCATAGAAGCAAGAGGGGAAAAGCTTAAAGCACCTGGTATTCCCAGGTGGTCTCCCATCCAAGTACTAACCTGGCCAACCCCTGCTTAGCTTCCGAGATCAGACGAGATCGGGCGTTCTCAGGGTAGTGTGACCGTAAGCCATTGCAGAGCTCTCATCCAGACAACTTATGCAACTTCATCTATGTTGGGTTTCAGATAACAAACTAGTAATGTATAACAAGACCATGGTCATAGAAGCAAGAGGGGAAAAGCTTAAAGCACCTGGTATTCCCAGGTGGTCTCCCATCCAAGTACTAACCTGGCCAACCCCTGCTTAGCTTCCGAGATCAGACGAGATTGAGCGTTTTCAGGGTAGTATGACCGTAAGCGATTGCAGAACTCTCATCAAGACTACTTATGCGACTTCATCTATGTTGGGTTTTAGATTACACACTAGTAACGTATAACATGACCATGGTCATAGAAGCAAGAGGGGAAAAGCTTACAGCACCTGGTATTCCCAGGTGGTCTCCCATCCAAGTACTAACCAGGCCGAACCCTGCTTAGCTTCCAAGATCAGACGAGATCGGGCGTTCTCAGGGTAGTGTGACTGTAAGCGATTGCAGAACTATCATCAAGACTCCTTATGCAACTTCATCTATGTTGGGTTTCAGATGACACACTAGTAACGTATAACATGACCATGGTCATAGAATCAAGAGGGGAAAAGCTTACAGCACCTGGTATTCCCAGGTGGTCTCCCATCCAAGTACTAACCAGGGCGAACCCTGCTTAGCTTCCGAGATCAAACGGGATCGGGCATTCTCAGGATAGTGTGACCGTAAGCGATTGCTGACCTCTCATCAAGACTACTTATGTGACTTCATCTATGTTGGGTTTCAGATAATACACTAGCAATGTATAACAAGACCATGGTCACAGAAGCAAGAGGGGAAAAGCTTAAAGCACCTGGTATTCACAGGTGGTCTTCCATCCAAGTACTAACCAGGGCAAACCCTGCTTAGCTTTCGAGATCAGACGAGATCGAGCGTTCTTAGGGTAGTGTGACCGTAAGCGAATGCAGAACTCTCATCAAGACTACTTATGCGACTTCATCTATTTTGGGTTTTAGATTACACAATAGTAATGTATAACAAGACCATGGTCATAGAAGCAAGAAGTGAAAAGCTTACAGCACCTGGTATTACCAGGAGTTCTCCCATCCAAGTACTAACCAGGCCAAACCCTGCTTAGCTTCTGAGATCAGACGAGATCGGGCGTTGTCAGGGTAGTGTGACTGTATGCGATTGCAACACTCTCATCAAGACTATTTATGCGACTTCATCTATGTTGGGTTTCAGATAACACTCTAGTAACGTATAACAAGACCATGGTCATAAATCAAGAGGGGAAAAGCTTACAAAACCTGGTATTCCCAGGTGGTCTCCCATCCAAGTACTAAACAGGCCAAACCCTGCTTAGCTTCCGAGATCAGATGAGATCAGGCGTTCTCAGGGTAGTGTGACCTTAACCGATTGCTGACCTCTCATCAAGACTACTTATGCGACTTCATCTATGTTTGGTTTCAGATAATACACTAGTAATGTATAACAAGACCATGGTCTTAGAAGCAAGAGGGGAAAAGCTTACAGCACGTGGTATTCCCAGGTGGTCTCCCATCCATGTACTAACCAGGCCAAACCCTGCTTAGCTTCCGAGATCAGACGAGATTGGGCGTTCTCAGGGTTGTGTGACCTTAAAGGATTGCAGAACTCTCATCAAGACTACTTATGCGACTTCATCTATGTTGGGTTTCAAACAACACACTAGTAATGTACAACAAGACCATGGTCATAGAAGTAAGAGGGGAAAAGCTTACAGCACCCGGTATTCCCAGGTGGTCTCCCATCCAAGTACTAACCAGGCCAAACCCTGCTTAGCTTCCGAGATCAGACGAGATCGGGCGTTCTCAGGGTAGTGTGACTGTAAGCAATTGCAGAACTCTCATCAAGACTACTTATGCGACTTCATCTATGTTGGGTTTCAGATAACAAACTAGTAATGTATAACAAGACCATGGTAATAGAAGCAAGAGGGGGAAATCTTACAGCACCTGGTATTCCCAGGTGGTCTTCCATCCTAGTACTAACCAGGCCAAACCATGCTTAGCTTCCGAGATCAGGCGTTCTCAGGGTAGTGTGACTGTAAGCGATTGCAGAACTCTCATCAAGACTACTTATGCGACTTCATCTATGTTGGGTTTCAGATAACACATTAGTAACGTATAACAAGACCAAGGTCATAGAAGCAAGAGGGGAAAAACTTACAGCACCTGGTATTCCCAGGTGGTCTCCCATCCAAGTACTAACCAGGCCAAACCCTGCTTAGCTTCCGAAATCAGACGAGATCGGGCGTTCTCAGGGTAGTGTGACTGTAAGCGATTGCAGAACTATCATCAAGACTACTTATGCGACTTCATCTATGTTGGGTTTCATATGACACACTAGTAACGTATAACAAGACCATGGTCATAGAAGCAAGAGGGGAAAAGCTTACAGCACTTGGTATTCCCAGGTGGTCTCCCATCCAAGTACTAACCAGGCCAAACCCTGCTTAGCTTCCGAGATCAGACGAGATCGGGCGTTCTCAGGGTAGTGCGACCGTAAGCGACTGCAGAACTCTCATCAAGACTACTTATGCGACTTCATCTATGTTGGGTTTCAGATAACAAACTAGTAATGTATAAGAAGACCATGGTAATAGAAGCAAGAGGGGAAAAGTTTACAGCACCTGGTATTCCCAGGTGGTCTTTCATCCAAGTACTAACCAGGCCAAACCCTGCTTAGCTTCCGAGATCAGATGAGATCGGGCGTTCTCAGGGTAGTGTGACCGTAAGCGATTGCAGAACTCTCATCAAGACTACTTATGCGACTTCATCTATGTTGGGTTTTAGATTACACACTAGTAATGGATAACAAGACCATGGTCATAGAAGCAAGAGGGGAAAAGCTTACAGCACCTGGTATTCCCAGGTGGTCTCCCATCCAAGTACTAACCAAGCCAAACCCTGCTTAGCTTCCGAGATCAGACGAGATCGGGCGTTCTCAGGGTAGTGTGACTATAAGCGATTGCAAAACTCTCATCAAGACTACTTATGCGACTTCATCTATGTCGGGTTTCTGCTAACACACTAGTTACGTATAACAAGACCATGGTCATAAAAGCAAGAGGGGAAAAGCTTACAGCACCTGGTATTCCCTGGTGCTCTCCCATCCAAGTAATAACCAAGCCAAACCCTGCTTATCTTCCGAGATCAGACGAGATCGGGCGTTCTCAGGGTAGCGTGACCGTAAGCGATTGCAGAACTCTCATCAAGACTACTTATGCGACTTCATCTATGTTGGGTTTCAAATAACAGACTAGTAACGTGTAACAAGACCATGGTCATTGAAGCAAGAGGGGAAAAGCTTACAGCACCTGGTATTCCCAGGTGGTTTCCCATCCAAATACTAACCAGGCCAAACGCTGCTTAGCTTCCGAGATCAGAGGAGATCGGGCATTCTCAGGGTAGTGTGACCTTAAGCGATTGCAGAATTCTCATCAAGACAACTTATACTACTTCATCTATGTTGCGTTTCAAATAAAACACTAGTAATGTATAACAAGACCATGGTAATAGAAGCAAGAGGGGAAAAGCTTACAGCACCTGGTATTCCCAGGTGGTCTCCCATCCAAGTACTAACCAGGCCATATCCTGCTTAGCTTCCGAGATCAGACGAGATCGGGGGTTCTCAGG